>NC_060268.1:32765131-33065131 GCF_021613505.1 Equus quagga | reverse complement strand
TAAATGTTTTAGTAATTTTAACTTTTTTACTCTTTAGTAACATTCAGAGATAGCGTTTTATCATAAAGTCTTAGTTTATGTTTCCTATATCTGTTGGAAACAATGTCAGAAATTAAAGGAAGTTAAGTGGGAAAAAGTCTCTACAGAATGAGTTTTTACTGCATAGGATTTCTGACTTTTTCCCACACAGTCTTTCAGCTTCAGTGTTAGAGGATAAAGGAACCATTTGTTCTCTCAGGATTAAGAAATGTCAAAACAAACAATAATCTATTTTTATCATTTATTGCGATGTATTTATGTGCTAGAGATTTATGGGAATAATATCTTCTTATTACAAAGCAGCCGTTTAGTTTTATATAAACCTTCATCTCATATGACTCACTTAGCAAAACTATAAGGAGAGTTCATTTTATTATTTTATTTGGTGGATATAAAAAGAAAATTATCCGAGCTCTCATAATGTTGTCATTAAGTCAAGATCCATTTGGAGCTTAGCCCAATGATCATGTTCCATTAGATTGATCACTTTTACATAAGAGTAAGCAAAGATGTAATGTTTCGAGAAATTGTTTGAAGACTATAGCATTCTAAAATAGTTTACTTTTGCTTATTTATTTGTCAAGCATGTATTTGGAAACTAACTTTTCTAAAAATCAGTTCCTTTTCCACATTGAGATTTATAGCTGCTGTCTGAATGGGGCATCATGATGATTTACATAATTAAAATCTCTCAAAAACTCACAGTATGAATGCATGCATACTGCTTCTTCCCCTCCCCACCTTTTTTTTTACTCTGTAGTGCTTTATCTTTTCAGATTCCCAGTAGTATAGTTCTGTAGTATTCTTTGCCTCACTTTTGTAGAAACTTAAAAAAAAAAACTGATGATAAAATGCTTATAAGTAAAGGGTTAAAAAAAAACCTGACTTCAGTATTGTCTCACATACTGAAATTTTCTAAGCAACAACAACCTTTATCCAAATAAATCAGTCTTCTTTGTATTTGCCAAAATTTGCTTTTGAAAGTCCAGCTTCTTCATGGGGTGGGCTCGGGGGGTGCTGGTTATGGTACTGGTGTTGTTAAAGCATACAGGGAAAATGTCAATTTAACTATCATTTGTGCTTCTAATTACCCAGATATCTTAGGCATCTTAGCTAGAATTTTATCAAACTCTTTATAGAATATTTTGTTTTGTAGAAATAATCTTTCGTATCTTTCCTTTTCCAATAAATGGGAAATTATTTTGTTTCTCAAGTTGAAAGAGACCAAGGAAACCTACTTCTTTCCATATTTTCCTTTTTAATCATAGCTTTATTGAGCTATGATTCATGTACTATACAATTCACATACTTTAAGTGTACAGTTTGATGATTTTTAGTATATTCATAGAGTTCTGCAGCTATCTTCACGATTTTAGAACATCCTCATCACCCCAAAAAGAAACTGTACTTAACAGCAGTCACTGCCCCTACTCTCCCCAAAGACCTTGGCAGCCACCATTCTACTCCCTGTCTTTGTAGATTTACCTATTCTAGACACTAAATTTTTGTAGATTTGCCTATTCTAGATGTATAAGTGGAATTGCTTGGCTAATGTGTTCAAGGTTCATCCACATTGTAGTGTGTATCAGTGTTTCATTTCTTTTTATTGCTGAATAATATTTCCTTGTGTGGATATATCACATTTTGTTTATCCATTCATCAGTCGATGGATATTTGAGTTGTTTCCACTTTGTGGCTATTATGAATAATACTGCTATGAACATTCATGTACAAGTTTTTGTGTAGACATATGTTTTCCTTTCTCTTGGTTGTAGACCTAGGAGTGGAATTGCTGGGTCATGTGGTAACTCTGTGTTTAACCCTTTAAGGAACTGCTAAACTGTTTTCCAAGCACCTGCCTGATTTCTTTTACGCACATCTTTTTTCATTCAGGGTAGACTAATCAGGTAATTATGTAGGAGACAGACTATTCAGCTTTAGTTCCAGAGATCTGTTTTAGAAAGCCGTGGAGCTGTTTAGAAGCCAGAGTAGTGAGACATTTCCAGTCCCTTTCCCAGCATTCATTGTTCTCGTCACCACCTGATTTGAATAGCCTGGGTACCAGTAGAAATGCCTGTGACTTGTTCGGAGCGAAGAGTGACACTGTAACTTTGCTGTGTTGTTTCCTCATAAGGGTTCTGTCAGAGTGATGGCTTGTTGTTTAACAGTGCTGTTTCTGTCCAGCCGTCTTTTGGGGACTGTGAAAGAAGGTGGTAATGCCCTTTGCCCTGGGTTCGAGATACAGCTCCAAGGAACCCTGTCTACTCCTGCTGACACCCTTTACTTTTTTTGCTTGGTGGTTTGTTATGTTCATAGTGTTTGGTCATTCATTTAACCAGTATTTTTAGATCCATCTATTATTTGGCACTGTACAGAGTTCAGGGTATACAGTAGTAAATCTAACATTCGTGATCTCTACCCTCATATTGTGTAGAGTCCAGTGGGAGAGACATTAAACATATTGTTGGAAGATACCTACATTTGAATCTGCAGAAGTCTTTAGTCTAACTCTCCTCATGTACAGTGGAGATCAAACTTGGAAAGCTCCCTCCATGCACTATGGCACTGAGGGCTGCGGGGAAAAGTTTCCGCACGGGAACTTGTTCAGTATCGTGCAGTAGCACTATATCTGTGTTCCACCTATAGATAGAGCCTTCTGGATGTGAAGAGGAGAACTGAACATTATAATACCATGATTACCGTGAAAAAAACAGTTTAGATCACCTCCTTCCGCCACCCACCTCTTTTTTCCCTGACAACATTGTTTTAACCATAATTTCCTTTATTATATTTGTGTGAGAACTCATGCTAAGTATTTCTAGCATTGTACATCCAGTTACCAGTGTTGGAACCACCCACCTGGAGCACGACCCCTTGGGTTCTAAGGAAATATAGAGAAAATAAAAAACAATTTGAGTTGCAGAAACCTAAAAGATAATGTTTCCTTCATGAATCCAGTGTGTTACAAATGTAGAAATTCCTCAGAAAGCTACTGTGAGGGGTATGTTTTCTCCTTCTACCTAAATGAGCATCTCTTAGTTTTTTGGGGGAGTAGATATCTACCTCTCCTCCCCCCACTCCACGAATGGAACTGGTATGTACTGATGTCACACAGTGCCTCCTGATAAGGGAAACTAGGTCTCTATCTGGTCTCTATCATAAAACGCCATAGACAATGGGGCTGACTTAGAGATATTCTGGAAATATCTTGCATTATGCAGAGACAAAGAAAAGCCATGTGGTAAATATTCCAATTCTTGGTTCTCTGTCAGGTCATTATATGATCTTTGTAACAGTTGAACTTTCTTTCCAGGATTAGGGGTGATTTTACCAGACTTTATTATTATTCATGAAAGTTGTCTTTTTCATAGAATACTCACAAATTTAAATAGCATCTAACAGCATCTCAAGAAAACAAACTGTCCTCTGTATTTGAAACCAAAAACCAAAATTATCTTTTCTCTCTAGAAGACATCCTCACTAATAATGAGTTCCAATTAGACTTAATATGTAGCCCTCTTTTATAAATTTGTTTGATTCAAATAAAGTTTTAAAAATGTATATTCTTTTTAAAAGATAAAGAAAACTGACGTAATTCATCAGAGAGTAAGCTACATGTATATAGTTGGATCATTCAATTTAGCCATTTTTATTACTGTTTATGTGAACATTGAGTGCTTATTATAGGCTACGCACTGAGCCGAGGTACTAGATTAAATACATGAATAATACATGGCATTATTATGTTATACCATCTTGCTGTATTTCTGTACATATTTGTAATTATTTTATAAATAAGTATAAAACAGGGGCTGGCCCGGTGGCACAGCAGTTAAGTGCGCACCTTCTGATTCTTGGCGGCCCGGCGTTCATGGTTCAGAGCCCGGGTGTGGACATGGCACCACTTGGCATGCCATGCTGTGGTAGGCATCCCACATATAAAGTAGAGGAAGATGGGCACAGATGTTAGCTCAGGGCTAGTCTTCCTCAGCAAAAAGAGGAGGATTGGCAGTAGTTAGCTCAGGGCTAATCTTCCTCAAAAAAAAAAAAAAAAAAAAACTTGAAAAGTATAAAACAGTGTGGTGAGAGTTGTCTAGAAAATAAAATTTGACCTTGACAGAGCTGGGGAATTTGGTAGGTGAAGAAGTAGAGGAAGGGTTGGTTCAGATTGACTCAGTGGTGGTGACTGACAACTGAACCGTACCATGATACTAATAGAGCTACTTAAACCTTTTTTAATCAGAGCCCTGGTTATTTTGTGATTCCCTCTGCCCCGCAAGAAAGCTATAGAGGTTAGTAATAAAGCGTTCACTTTTTACTTAGTTTACTAATCACATAGCATACATTAACTTAATGTTTATTGAGTTTTTAAGAAGCTTACCTTTTTATCGTTGCAGCCTAACTGGAATATTTAATGGAATATGTAAAAATGAAATGCTGTGTAAATATGTTATTAATCTTGGTGTATGTTAATTTTGTTTGTTTCCCAAAGGGATGTCCGTCGCTTGGTGGTCGCCATGTCTAGAGCCAGACTTGGACTTTATATCTTCGCCAGAGTATCTCTCTTCCAAAACTGTTTTGAACTAACACCAGCTTTCAGCCAGCTCACGGCCCGCCCACTTCATTTGCATATCATTCCAACAGAGCCTTTCCCGACCAGTAGAAAGGTAGGGCTCCTTTTGTCATTGTATAGAGCAGCATTCCCCTATAGGTGACCACACTAGCTGGGAACATCATCACATAGGTCATCCAATCACTGTTTTAGGGTGCTCCTTATGCTAAGGAACTGAATTAGATTTTCTATATAAAAATAATAATACATGCTGATATTTATCGAGTACTCACCCTGTATCAGGCAATTAGCTATTTATGTATATTATCTCGTTTCATCTCAGTGACACTCCTATTCAGTAGGTTTTCTTATTAACCCCATTTTACATATGAGGAAACTGAGCATTAGAGAAGTTGAATAGTTTGACCATGCTTCTAGTAGATGGAGAATCCAAGATTTGAAAACCTAGGCAGGCTAACTCCAAAATCCCTGTTAATCTTTGTACTGTACTGCCTCTCCTCAGCTTTGTGAGGAGAACTTAACTGATTACTCGGTAACAGAGGTAAAGGGGTTAGCTCTTGGAGAACCCTTAAGAAGCTTACATTCTGGGGGAATGCGGGAGGGGACAGCACATACAGTTAACAAAGGACATACTCAGGGAAGTGCCACACCCCCTCATCCCTCTTCCCCTTGTCCTCTGCCCCCTTCTCTCTCTTCTTTCCCCTCCCCCTCCCTGCATAGGTAACCAGACTCTTTAGTTTCTAGTTTATCCTTCATATATTCCTTTTACACAAAGGAGCAGATACTTGTTTATTTTTTTATATTTTCTTTTTTACGTGAAGGTTAGCATACTATAGACTTTTAGTCTTTGCTTTTTTCATTTAATGAAATGTCTTGGAGGTCCGTTAGATTTTAAATGAAACTGTTTTAAATGTTTCAAAAAAAACAAGATTAAATTCTGTGTGTTTAATAATAATGCTAAGTATTTTTTTTAACTGCATTTTTTTTTAAAGAAATGCTGCTGTGGAGGAGTAGGAGGAAAAGGATGCAGAAATATGATGGGTGGGGACATGTAAAACCTTGCGTGTCAGGCTCTGAAGTCTGGACACAATCCCGTAGCCCTGGGGTTCTCAATCTTTGGAGGGCTGATTATTAAACAGGGAAATTCCTGTCTGGGGCAGGGCCCAGGTGTCTTCAGGTTTAACACACTCCCCAGGTGCTTCCTATCCGAGGGCTGCAGGGACACACCTGGAGGAACCTGGAGTGTGGATCAGGCAATACCAAGGAATAGATGGCTTCGAAACCCGTACTTTACACCACACCGTGGACTCAAGCCCTGGGGGGCTGAGGGCTGAGAGCATCTCTCCAACCTCTGCTCACAAGACTGTGTCGCAGTCGGTGAGGGCTGAGCAGCTGGTACTGCATCTCAGAAGAGGCAACTCCCAGCACTGCCACCAGAAAATAAGCAAACCATTAAAAAAAACAAACAAAAGCCTTCCAGGTTTTGAAGGCAGTATGTCATAGTTGTAACAATCTGGCAATCTTTGCACACAGAAGTTGTGACTGTTGCGGAAAATGACCATTATCGAAAGAACGCCTGCTTACTACCATTCTGCTTAATTCTGAGAAATGCTATTTAATGTAGTAAATATCTCTAACTTTATGTGCTTTAAATAATTTGTCACTTTAAGGTAAAATCCTTTTCCTTGCTATAAGTTTTTACCTTTATGGTTTTATAAATTGCTGCTACAGTAAGAAAGGGTGAGACGTTATAAGCATTTCATAATTGACTATAAATAGGAAAGTCATTAACTTTATTCTAGGCTGGTTTAGGAAGAAGTGCAAATTTTGTATTTTCTTTGTTTGCTTTACAATTTATTAGCTACACTGATTGTTGCCAGAACTACTCCGTTAGAATCACCTTATTTTGTCTGAGACCCACTGAATCTAAATCTGTAGGGGCTAGAGCCCAGGCCTCTGCGATTTCAGAGTCTCCCAGATGGTTCTGATGGTACCACAGATCTCACACTTGATGCTACTGTTTGCCAACATTTTTGACCATATACTTTATTAATTAAAAAAACCTTTTGAATATTCACCCTCATGACTAACAGTCTACATATTGTTAACTTCTTGTTGTAAATGCTAACTTATTTTTTAAGAAAACATAAATACGAAGAATAGTCTTAATATTTTCTTTTTGAATAATCTTGCCTTTGGAGCCTACACAGTATTAGAGACCACTACTTTAAACCATGTTGATTTTTTTCTCTCTATTCAAATGATTGCTTATCTCTTATTTTTCTACATTAACCAATAGACCAAAACTCATATTTTATTTACCAGCCTGAAATTGTGTTAAAAGCTGGTAACTATTAGCTCTCTCCTAGTCTCTACATTTTCTAATTTTAAATTGAATCACTCCTCTTCATCAATTCCTTATTGGACTCTCACACTTATATCTTTGTGTTCTCCAAACCCCAGTGGTGCTAATACATAAGATGGAGACAGGGGCTTCTATTGGAATGTTGGCTTTTAGTGTTTTTCACTCTAAACTTTCTTCTTGCCGCCTTCTAGAATGGAGAGAGACCATCTCATGAAGTACAGATAATAAAGAATATGCCTCAGATGGCAAACTTTGTGTACAACATGTACATGCACTTGATACAGACTACACATCATTATCATCAGGTGAGTTTGCTCAAAACTGACTCTTATTTTTCATGCTGTAGAGAGAATCTTTGTTGCAGAAGAAATCTTTAAAGTACTTGATTCCTTGTGGGAAACCAACTAAACCAAAGTAGATTGTTGTTATTCATGTAACATCCATACTTTTAAAACATCTTTATGTAGATACAATTTGGCATACAATAAATTCTACATATTTAAAGTACACAATATGATATGTTCTGACATATGTGTATACCTGTGAAACCATCCCTACAATCAAGATAATGAACATAGCCATTATCCCCAAGAGTGTCCTCATGCCCCTTGGTAATCCCTCTTACCCTTCACCAATCCCTTTCCCACCTTCTCCAGGCAGTTAAGCATCTGCTTTCTGTCACTCTAGGTTAGTCTCCATTTTCTAGACATTTATGTAAATAGACTTATCCAGCATGTATTCTTTTATGTTTGTTTTAGCTATTACACCGCATAATTATTTTGAGATTCAGTTATGTTTTTGCGTGATCAGTAATTCTTTCCTTTTATTGCTGAATAGTATTCCATTGTATGGATATACTAAGTTTACCCATTTACCTCTTGATGCACATTTGTGGTTGTTTCCAGTTTGGGCTACTACACATAAATGCTATGAACATTCTTGTACAAGTCTTTTGTAGTTTCTCTTGAGTAAATTTCTAGGAGTGGAATGGCTGGATAATATGGAAAGTGTATGTTCAAGTTTTTAGAAAACTGCCAACCTGTTTTACAAAATGGTGGTACATTTTTATTCCCACCAGCAGTATATGAGAGCTGTAGTTGCTTTCCATCCTCACTCACACTTATTATAGTTGGTCATTTTTATTTTATCCATTCCAGTAGATATGTAGTGTTCTCATTGTGGTTTTAATTTGCATTTCCGTAGTGACTAATGATACTGAACATCTTTTCACATGGTTGTTTGCCATGTGTATATCTTCTTTGAAGATACGTCTGTTCAGGTCTCTTGCTCATTTTTTAAATTGGGTTGTTTGTTTTATTGAATTTTGAGAGTTTTCAAATTTATTCTATGACTCTTATGAGAAATGTGTTTTATGAATATTTTCTCCTTGTCTTTGACTTGTTTTTTCATTTTTAAGTGTCTCAAAGAACAGAAGTTTTAAATTTTGATAGATCTCAATGTATCAAGTTGTTCTTTTATAAAATTTATGCTTTTTATATCCTAGAACAATCTAATCCAAAGTTACAGATTTTTTCTGATATTTTCTTCTAGAAGTTCTATAGTTTTAGGTTTGTATTTAGAGATATACATTTTGAGTTAATTTTTTTGTATGATACAAGGTAGGCTTGAGTTTTATTCATTTGCGTGCAGATATCTAATTGTTTCAGCACCATTTCCTGAATAGACTATTTTTTCCTCTGTTGAATTGCCTTGTCATCTTAACCAGAAAATCAATTGGCCACATACATGAGAGTCTATTTCTGGGCTTTCCATTCTGTTCTTCTGATCTGTGTCTATCCTTTTGCCATTACCGCATTACCTTTATTAGAGTTGCTTTATAGTTAATCTTGAAATTAGATCATGCAAATCCTTCAGTTTTGTTGTTTTTTTTTCAAAATTATTTTGGCTATTCTAGTTCCTTTGCTTTTCTATATACATTTTAGAATCAGGTTGTCGATTCTACCCTTTAAAAAGCATGCTGGTTTTTTAATTTATTTATTTATTTTTTGTGTGTGAGGAAGATTGGCCCTGAGCTAACATGTCTTGCCAGTCTTCCTCTATTTTGTATGTGGGATTACTGCCACAGCAGGCCTTGAGGAGCAGTTTGTAGGTCTGCGCCTGGGATCTGAACCCACGAACTCTAGGCCACCAAAGTGGAGCACATGTCCTTAATCAGTACACCACTGGGCTAGCCCCATGCTGGGATTTTAATTAGGATATTTTAGGGAATAGGATTGTTTAGGATCAATTCGCAGACATTAACGTCTTAAGTATTTTGAGTCTCCCATGAATATGGTCTCTCTCTCCATTTATTTAGGTCTTTGAATTCTCTCATCAGCATTTGCCGGTTTTCAGCATACAGACCTTACACATATGTTGTTTGTTTCATTGCTAGGTATTTCATATTTTTTGGTGTTATTATGAATGGTACTTTTAAAATTTTTTCAATTTCCAACAAGAGAAACAGAGTCCCTGAGGAGAGAAGCCATGCCTTAGCTGCAGACTGCCATGGGATAAAGGAGAGGCCAGCGTATCGAGCTGCTCCAGGGTTTGGTTGAGTGAGACAGAAGCCTGTGTCCTGCTTCTCCCTCCCTGCCATGGCTTTGTCTCAAGGCCTTGTTCCTCCCCACCCCTCACAGGACTCCTTGATGGAAGCTGGCACTTTCTTGAGTTGGTTTGTCAATCAGTCGTAACCGGCTACTGTGTTTCCAGAAGTGTTATAGCAAATTCCTTTGCTAAAAAATCTAATAGGTTTTCTTATTGTTTTCCTCTCTGAAGATTTAATATATTTTGATCATTATTTTGTAATATCTGTGTAGGCATATTCCTTAGAGTCAACAAAACCTAAGCCATTGTCATTGAAGTTGTTTTATCTGTAATATAAAATGGCAAGCAGTGTTTTGGAGAATTGTAGAGTGCGTAGTATCTATAAGGAAGATAAGGCTGATGTGAGAGCTTAGGTTTATAAGCCAGTGATTTCTCATTTGGGTTCATACTGATGCTTTCCTTTTTTTTTAGACTCTATTACAGCTACCACCTGCTATGGTAGAAGAAGGTGAGGAAATTCAAAGTCAGGAAACAGAATTGGAAACAGAAGAGGAGGCCATGCCTGTTCAAACTGACGTACCCAGTCTAACAGATGCTGGCTCTAGTCAGGAAGCCTCAGCCTCTCAGACTGAGACCACCCCAAGTCAGACTGAGACCACGCCTGATCAGACAGGAGCTGGTTCCAATCCAGAAACCCTCTCTCCTCCTTCCGAGTGCACTGCCACTATGGTGGGCCCTGAGGCTGTGGCCGCGGAGGCGGACACCCCTCAAGATACCACGTCTGCTGCAGAGAAGACCAAGTAGCCAATCTGTAGGCTTTCTTAGGGAGGACATTTCATTCATAAAGTCTACGTAAAGTTGCTTTTTGTATTTTATATTTGCTTCTGCCATTTTAAAGGTACTAATTAATGTTCAGTCCTTATTTTTCTTAACTAATTTCAATGTTTGTCTTCTTGGATATATTAAAAAAAATTGTGTATAAACAACTTCAGTTTCCTTTGTCAGTCAGAAGGGCAAATAACCATTCCTTTGATATTTTTATCATTAACTGAGTGTATCTGTAATCAAACCTACATTAAAAGAATTTGCTATAGAATGCACAAGACATACTTGACATTTTTAGTGAACTTCTCCAAAGAAAAGGACAGAATACGCTAGAATTAACCATAAGTGCCCTTAACCAAGTATCCAAATTGGGGAGGAAATAGTTTCTTCTATCATAGTATCAGATGCTCAAGTCATGTTTCCTTTTTTCCTGTCTTTCTTTTCTGTTTCCGTCTTTCTTGATGTGAAGGCATTAACAACCATAAGATAAAGATTTCTCAAATCCATCAGAGTTTACATGTATTTCCTTCCCCAAAATCTCATAATGTATTAGAATCACCCAGGGTGTCTGCCGCTTCTTGGGGGAAGTCCAGACCTATTGAATCAGAATTGCAGGGTTAGGGCCCTGGACTCTGTATTTTAGCAGGTGCTCCAAATGTCTGAGTTGCTGGCAGAGTGGCATCAGATAAGGCTGGTGAGACTGAGCCAGGATTTGTCATTCAGCTGAGCAAGAAGAATCTGACAAATCCAACTGAGCAGGAAGAAAGATCCAGAGTCTGGGCAGTGAGAGTCAGTGAACTTAACTCCTGTGCACAGATTAGGATTCTCCCAATGCAGAGGTTTTAAGTTTTCTGCCCTGTTTAGTACTCTTGGTAGATAACCTGCTGCAAGGAGACCTTAAGGTAAAATGTGCTCCAAATTTGGGTGGGGAAAGATCCTAGGACCTTGCTACTCAAGTACGGTTTGCAAGCCAGCAGCATCAGCATCTGTCGAAGTTTATTAGAAATGCAGAAGTTTGGGCTCCACCCCAGACCTGTTAAATCTGAATCTGCATTTCAGCACAGTCCCCAGCTGATTCATATGCACTTGGTAGTTTGAGAAGCACTGTGCTGAGATTACTGTGCTGTCGTCAGAGGAATGAGAGGTAGAATGATGAGTCTATGATGGTAGAATTAACAGTGAGTATGACTAATGTTTTCTGACAAGGGACTTCTGCTTATAAAGTCCCTGGGCATGATGGCCAGAAAAGAGATGAATATGTGGGGCGGGAGAAGTTGCCCGCTAGTTCTCTCTTCCCCAATTTGACATCTGCTAGAGTGGTTAAGGAGAACGTTTCTCCAAAGTATCTCGTCTAGTGCATCTACTTATAGGCTTGACCGTGTCAAAGAACCTTGAAAGAAAGAAGGCAGAACTGTGTGCTGCATTGAAATGTTTCTGATCCTGATATTTTGAAGGAATGATGAATTCTTTAGGAAATTAAACCCAGAAAGACAAGTCAATGATATTTTTCAGTAAATAGTGTTTGCTCAACTCTACCAGGCTATGGTGGATAAGAGTTACACTCTCATCTTAAAATGGGTCTTACTGCATCCGAACTTTGTGTAAATGTTGGGTGAGGAAGAAGATGAAAGTGTTGGGATGATGAGGGGAGTGAAATACCAAGGAAACTGTACCAGGAGACCTACGTCTGTTTGTTATTAGAGTAGGGATTGAGCCAGATAGTCTGTTACATAATTTCTCTGATTATAAGAATTTGAAAGCAGGTATTGTGGGCATCTGTATGAGGACTAACACAATTATTTTCAATTGTGAATATATAGTATGAGACTAAGGAAGAGGGAAAGAAGTTTTACTGTATTATGTCTTTCCTGGAAAAGATCGATTCTTCTCTACCCTTTAGTGAATATGAATCATGCTACCTGCAACCCAAGTAAGTAAACTGTTATGCTGCTTGCTCATTAAATAAACCATTTTCCAAACACGGTATCAATCACTGTCTAGCTGGGTGACTGTACTTTCTCCTTTGCTGCTTGATTTTCTATCACACTAGAAAGAAAATTTAACTGGAAGATGGGTAAGTCCCTTGGCCTTTGTCAAAGTAATATTAGATTATGGTGGTAGGATTTGAATTATTTTATTTTTATTTTAGTATTTTTTTTGGTGAGGGAGATTTGCTCTGAGCAAACATCTGTAGCCAATCTTCCTGTTTTTGCTGAGGAAGAGTGGGCCTGAACTAACATCTGTGCCAGTCTTCCTCTACCTTGTATGTGGGATGCCACCACAGCATGGCTTGACGAGTGGTGTGTAGATCCACACCCAGGATCCAAACCCATGAACCCCAGGCTGCCAAAGTGGAGCACACAAACTTAACCACTACGCCACCAGGTCAGCCCCAATTTGAATTGTCTTAAATTGTTTATTCACTGGAAAGGGCAGTAAGTTTCAGTTGATTATTGAATCATGGAATTTTTAAAGGAACTTAAGAGATCAACTCTTATATAATAATAGAGTTATTCTATTCAACTTCTTAATAATGAGAAACTGCATCAGATAGTCTTAATCAGGGTGGCAACTGTGAGAGAGGGGTAGAATCCAAGTCTACAGTCCTATGGCAGTGTTTTGTTTGTTTGTTTCAATCAAGCACACATGAGTGATTGCTTCAGGAGTTCTCTATTTAATTTAAGATTACTACAGACACAGGTACTCAGCCATGTGACCGTTTCAGATTAGTGTTCCCATTGCTCTCCATCCTGTTTTTTCATATCTGAATATGTCATGATTTTGGAATCTATTTTTAAAAGCAAACCAAAAAGATGCATGCAAAGAGAATGAGCATGAAATGAAGCAATTCGAGGATCTAGACTCTTTTTCACAAAATGCTGAGTTAAGAAAGTTCATTACCAGCAGTTGAGAATAAATAGCTGCATTGATTTGAGCAAATGAATGAGAAGATCTAAACATTATCAGGTCTCTCGAAATTAGTGTAATGATAAAAATTGAGATGTTTTGCTAGATACTGAAAGAAATGATATAAATGGGCCATTTGTGCTCCTATATAAAATGAAGTTTTTTATGATCAGCAGACAGCATGATATTGTAAAACTGACTTTGAACTCACCCAGCCTGGCTCAGATTTTAACTTATTCATCAGCATTTGGGTTGACCTTGGGCAAGTTTTATAACCTCTCTAAACCCCAGTTTTCCGTATCTACAAGATAGGGGACAGATCTGTTTGTTTGTTAATGGGGTAATGTGTATGAAAATATCTGGCACCTAGGGGCTCAGTAAATACCAGTCCCTCTATCTCCATTTTTACCCCAAAATCTTTGAGACAATGTAGGATGTTGCCAACCAATCCTCTGACTTGGGTGCTTAGCCATGCCCCTATCCAGGGAGCATGGAGGATGATGAAGAAGGGGACATGTCATGACAGTTCAACTTTGAGGATCAAGGGTCAAGCCTACTGATTGGGAACCTCTGCATCAGTCCGTTGTGACACTGAGGATGATCTCTGCTGAAATTAAAATTCTGGCAAAGCAGCATAACCAGAGGGAAGACACTAGTTGCCATCATGCTGATATATTGATAACTTGTATCGCTTCTGAATCCTGTACTTGCCCTGGCCCCAAGTCATCTATATTGTTGCATTTATTTAGCTTTGTGCCTTGAATGCACTTTTTCCTTTTTTATCTTGCAGCCATTCAAATGGTATTTTTAGAGATGTTGTTTCAATTAAAATAAGGTTAAAAAGATTTTTTTTTAAATGTTGACCCTTTTGCATGAGCCAGAAGAGTGGTTCAAAAATAAGCAACAGCTTGCTTCCTGTGAAAAATGCTTGGCCGTTAGCCGTTGTAATTACGAAGTAATCATGTTAACAGATGTTTAAGAATAATGCCACTGGAGCTGTACTGAGCCAAGGATGGAAATGAACATGTAAAACCATTTTTTCTTCATCCATTGGTACTCTTTAGTACCCAAGAAGGGGTTTTAATTCAATGGGATCCAGAAGCTTTGAACACTTTAGTTTTTCTTCCTAGGGACAATCCTGAGCTCAGTGCCCTGGAGCATGACTCAGAATGTGGCATGGTTACTGCTGACCCACACTGTGCCGGCTTTATTCAGTTAGCTCTCTGCCTTTTGGCTTATGCTTATTTCAGTGGCTGCTCAAATTTTGTGTTTACATACAAAGATGACTAATCTGATTATATCTCAGTATATATTACAGAAAACGTTAGTCTTGAAAAATACTGTGGAAAACATATTCTGTGTTCAAATAAGTTTGGGGAACACAATGAATTATTACTCCCCTTTTGCTGAATCACAATGCATTGTTAGTTAATTAAAGGTTCTGAGAATTCCTGCTGGAAAAAAATCATGTTTGACTTTGTTTAATCTGGCATTTCCTGAATTTATTTGACCATAGAACTCTTTTTTTTTTTTTTTTTTTTTTCAAATAAGACACCTTAGGGAACTAGCTCCTCAACACGGTTTGGGAACCAGTATCTTTACAGAGGCATTGAACTGTGATTCTTCCTTGGAAAATTAAGAGGAGCATAATATGCCACCCTAAAATATGCCACTTTGGCATAAGGATTGTTTTGAGTTGAAAGCAACTGAGAAGCAGCAGATGCAGCAAGAACTCTGTCTGTCCTGTTTCTGCCTGAAAGCAGGGCACAAATTTCCTTTTGTAAAAGTGTCCCGTCTCTCCTGTGCCAGGGGAAGGAAAACAACCTTTATCACTGGAAATGGACACAATGCTGAGATGTCTGCATAAACAAACCTGACTAGAATAACACTTGTCTTCCATTAGTTTCCCATGTGTTTACTTTTCCACAACTTACTACTCCTAAAAGCCCAAACCTCCTTCTCCTTTGCCTATTTACTTCACGATTTATCACCCTTTGTTAAAATGGTATAGGAGCATCCAAGCCTTACAGCTTCTTTGGGGTTTTCACTTCTTTTCTGTGTAGCCCCTGTGGAAGTAAAGTTAAAAACATCAATTGAATGTGTATGCTTTATCTCCTGTTGATCTGTCTTTTCCTGGTTTAATTCACAGACCCCAGTGACAAAAACTTTAGCGGTAAAGTTTTTCCTTCCCTACAAAAAAGAAAAAAGGCTCTAATATATATATTTTTTCTCTAAGTAACCGGAGGCTGAAGTAACACAGCTGAAGAAGAAACTAGAGGTGAAGTGATTTGTACAAAATGTCATATTGTAGTGTAATTTGTTGAGTGTCATGTGGTATTAATAGCAACATCCTGAAAATGCAAATGAATAAGTTTGATCAATGTACCATGACATTCCTTCATGTGAGCCTCCTAAGAAAAGGTCATTGAGCATTCTCTGTTCACATTTTAATTTCAGATTCCAGTGTTTCACACTAGGCTTTCCTCATTTCTTACATGCAGTGAAAGAACAGTTCCTATTTCCAACTGTTTTCTCAGTTCTTTAAATATTTGTTTCTTTAAAAAGTTTAAATGTTTCTTCCCTTAAAAAGTTTAAGTTTTGGGGCTGGCCCCATGGCCGAGTGGTTAAGTTCTCCCCCTCGGCTTCAGCAGCCCAGGGTTTCGCTGGTTCAGATCCTGAGCGTGGACATGGCACCGCTCATCAGGCCATGCTGAGGTGGCGTACCACATAGCACAACCAGAAGGACCTACAACTAGAATATACAACTATGTACCAGGGGGCTTCAGGGAGAAGAAGAAGGAAAAAAAAAAAAGATTGGCAACAGATGTTAGCTCAGGAGCCAATCTTTAAAAAACAAAAAGTTTAAGTTTCAAAAATGGAAAAGAATGGCCAATAGAGGTGGGCCAGAAATAATAGAAGAAAATTAAGACAAATATAAAAAATGAAAAAAATTTCCCTTCATAAGAATGTTTAACAATAGAGGACCTCAAAAGTTACTTGCTTCAGACATGTTAATTTCCCTCTTGGTTGATCTCCAGAGATAAGCACCTCCACAATCCCCTTCCTCTCCATCTTTGACTTAGATTGTACACTCACCCACTTACCTCTTCTTGCAGTAAATCTAAGTGCATTCCAAGAACCTCAGTGGTAGCTGCTGCTCCTTGAAAGCTGCCTGGTTTAATATAAAAAGATCCTTGCAGAAACTGATTTTATTGATATTTTTCAAAAAGTCAAGAGTTCTGGATAGGAAAAGGTCGTATAAAATACTGTGTTTTTCTCGTTTAGTTCAGTGGTTCATGTTGGCCATTTTGGGGGAGGGTTCTTCTGTTTTTTAGTTCAGTTGTTTACAAATAAATGTGCTTACTGTATTGCTGTATTTTCATTACCTCTGTGCTTCTAGTAGCCCCTTCTAGTGCTGGATTCTTCTAATCTCAAACTGGCCCAGGAGGAGTGGTGGAACAGCAGTAGACCTAGTTAATTTGCATTCCATTTTGCTGGTTGACTACTTTTCACAGAAGTGAATTGAGTTACAGTAGAAAGTTGGAAGTTGTCTTTGAAACCATCTAATTCTTGTGCATCAATAGACTATTGAGTGCCCTCTGTATGACATGCAGCAATGCCCAAAACAACCCCATTCATTCATAGATGAGAACACCAAGGCATTCGGTGATGTGCTTAGGACAGCACAGTTAGTTGAACTGAGACTAAAACCACCATCTGACTTTCAGGCAAATCCCTTACCATGCTGTTCCTCTAAACTTACTTGCTTGAGACAAATCAAAGTAGAAGGAGCAACACTTATACCCCACACACGAGTAAGACCAGCCTACGAAAGCGTTCCTCTCAGGATTAGAACATCAGAGAGGAGACTAGATTCCCAGAATCAGGATAGAAGCTAAGAGATCTAAAGAAAGCATGCTTCGATATTTACAATGTTTATACTTATGAGTGAAAGCTAAATTAATACTTGTTTTGGTTTGGAATAAGTATGAGAAACATAATGGGAAGGAACTCTAGCAACTGCTACTTAATCTGTGCTTCCAAAATGCTGGTTAATTATCGTAAAGTCATTTCATTTTTAAGCAAAGTCAGAACAGGTTAAATAACAATGGTTTTAAAAGAGTGTAGTGTATAATAAAGAGAAAGATAGGATTTACCAAGACCTGCAATTTTAATTACCATTACACATCAACTGGTTCAACCTCCCAATTTAATTCTACCCACCACAAACCCAGCATTAGCATATTTGGGAGCTGAAAAGAACATCCGTGTGAGTTTAAAGTTCCCAGGAGTAAAAGTCTATTTTTAAAACAACTCAAAGCAAGATGCTCTTAGACAATTACAGAAATCACTTACAATAAGTTTTTAAGTGGCTGCCATTGCAACTCTAGATCTAGTTGAACTCCTTAAACAAATGGGCTCATCTGAGCAAGTAGAAAATGTGTCTCCTCTGCAGAAGTACAGTCCTAGCTTTGGTGAACAGTCACGAATGTCAGCTATCATTGATTGTGCAGGAATAAATTGGTCAAGTGATTCTCTTTAATTGCCATAGCACGATTTATATTGTGCATGGGAAGTGAAATTATTGGTCCTTGTCTAGAATCAACAATTACAGGGTTTACCTGACCTTGACCTGGCTAGTCTGAAATGTTGAATGCAGATCAGATGAATGTAAAGGCCTCTGACACCAGACGTGGTGCTCTCAGAACAGAATAAAAGTATTAGCGATGAGGAGTTCCTAAATTAGCGGGACCTTGCATAAAGCAGGATGTGCTACATATCAGTAGGCATTTTGGGATCGTAAGGGATCCATCTGATAATAGATTGTATGAAATATTTGCACTCATTTTTAGAAAAAAATAACATTAGAAGAAGGAGGGTATTTTGTGTGTGAAATATGCAAATTCCTTTGGTTCTGATGCCAGCCATGTGTAGACCACTTTTTCCTGTTTGAGTTAACTATTTAGTGAAGTATGTTACACATACAGAAAAGTACACAAGTCATAGGTTAACAACTCAATAAATTTTTATAAAGTCAATACAACCATGTAATCATCACTCAAACAAAGAAATAGAACATTGCCAGCTCCCCAGAAATTCCCCGTTGGGTCTCCTACGAGTCATTATTCCCTGCCAAAAGAAATATCTGTCTTCTGTCATGTTTAGTTTTGCCTGTTTTTGAGCTTTATGTAAATAGAATCATACAGAATGTACTTTTTTGTGTCTGCCTTCTCAAGTAGATTTCTCTGTATGATGTGAGAAAGCGATCAAGATTAACTGGGCACTGTTTGTTAGAAGACCATCATTTCCCTCACTAGACTGTAGTGTCATCTTTGTCATAAATCAAATGATAGCATGCATGTGAATCTATTTCATTGTTATATTTTTCTTTTCTTGTGTCAACATTCCACTGTTTTAATTACTGTAGCTTTATAGTAAATCTTGATATCTAGTTGTGTATATCCTTCAGTTATATTCTTCTTCAAGATATTGGCCATTCTTAGTCTTTGGATAAATTTTAGAATCATCTTGTCAATTCTACAAAAAAAAAACTTGCTGGGATTTTTATCAGGATTGCACTGATCAATTTGGGGAAAATTGGCATCTTTACAATCTAGGTCTATGGTCTCTCTTTCTGTTTACTTAGGCCTTCTTTAATCACAACAATGTTTTGTAGTTTTCTATATAAAGGTCTTGGCCATCTTTTGTTAAATTTATTCCTAGGTATTTGATTTTTTTTAGCTATTGTAATTGGTACTTTTTTATTACATTTTATTGCATTTTGTAATAGTTTGTTATTGTTATATAGAAATACAATATGTTTTTGTATGTTGACATGGTATATGGCATCTTGTTGAATTTACTTATTATTTCTTATAGTTTGACAGTAGATTCTTTGGGTTTTCCACATACATAACCATGTCATCTGTGAATGATGGTAGTTTTGTTTCTTCCTTTCAATCTTTATACTTTTAATTTCCTTTTTAATCTACATCCCTGTTATTCCCCTTTTCTGATCTTATTGACCTTTTGAGGACCTCCACTACAATGTTGAATAGAGGCTGTCAGAACAAATGTCTTCGTTTCTTCCCAATCTTAGGGGCAAAGTTTTCAATATTTCACCTTTAAATATAGTGTTTGCTATAGATTTTTGTAATATTCTATCAGATTTTAAGAGTTTTCTTCTATTCATAGTTTGCCAAGTTTTTTTTTTTTTTTAACGTGAATAGAGATTGAATTCTAACAAATGCTTTTTCTGTATCCATCAAGATGATTGTATGCTTTTCTCCTTTATCTGTTAATGTGGTGAATTACATTGATTTGTTTTTCTATTGACTGGGTTTTTTTCTGATTATGGGCCCAAATTGCTGCTCTTCATGTGTCTAGTTATATTTTACTGGATGTTGAAATTGCAAATGTTATGTTTGAATGTTTGGATTTTGTTGTCTTCCTTTAGAGAGTGTTGAAGTTTGCTTGGAACCAGTCACTTGTGGATAATTAGGTCAATCTTGTTGATGTTGGTTTTTAAGCTTTGTTGTGCAGGTGTAGAGTCTCTTTACACTAGGGCTAGTTTAGCTTTCACTAAGTTGTGACCCCTCTGTGCTCACTGCCTCAGGTGTTCAATGAAGTGTCTCTGCTCAGGACGGTTGAAATTTAAACATTTCTTGTTCTTATGTGAGCTGTGAGAATTGTTTAGCTTATAGCTCCCGGGTAGTTAGTTGTTTTTGGCTCGACGTCATGGAGTTTCACTCTGTGTCTGTGTAGGTTAGCATTCAGTCAAAGATTGGAGGGGACCCGTCTTCAGATTTCTAGAGTTCTTTGTATGCATAACTCTCTCCTCTCATATACTCTGCTCCACAAATTCCAGCCAGCTCAGCCTCCCCGGATTTCTAGCTCCTAAATCCAGTGAGACTGCTGGACTTCTACTTAGGTTCTCGCCCACTGTGCTGCTGTTTGGAAATTGCCTCTGGGAAAGAAGCCAGGGTAATCAGAGGGCTCATCTTGTTTTCTTCCCTTTCTTTCAGGGATTGCAGACCTATGCTGCCTGTAGTTTAACGTCTGAAAGTAGTTGCTTCATCTATTTTGTCTAGTTTTCTAGTTGATTATAGTGAGATGATGAGTTACTATTTCATGAGCGGGAGCAGAAATTCTCCCGTTGATTGGTTTTTCAGATATTAAAGCAACCTTATAGTCCTAATCTTTGAAGGATAATTGGTGTACTAAGTTTGCTAATACTTTGATTATGATTCTTGCATCTATGTTTACGAGAGTGATTAGTCCATAATTATCATTATGATGATGATATTATTCCTATCAGATCGAGTATCAAGATTATGCTGACCTCATAAACTGAGTTAAAAGTGTTGTCTCCTTTTTCTATTCACTAGAAGAGATTTTGTAAAATTGGCATTATTTCTTTCTTCAGCATTTGGAACCATTCTCCAGTGAAGTCATCCAAGCCTGGAGATTTCTTTGTGGAAAGATTTTTAATTTCAGATTCAATTTATTTGATAGTGTAAGACTATTCTATTTCTTGTTGTGTTGGTTTTTGTAAGTTGTGTTTTTCTAGGAATTTGTTCATTTCAGCTGAATTTGCAAATTTATATTGTCAAAAATAATGTATAATATCTTTAAAGCACAGCTTTAGCTATATCCCACACATCCCATATCATATTTTCATTAATATCCAGTTCAAAATGTTTCCTAATTTCCATTGTGACTTTTTTTAGCCCTTTTTATCATTTTCATTGAAAACGTTTTGGAACTTAATAGAGATGGTGATTGCACAAAGGTGTGAGTGCACTAAATGCATCTGAATTTTTCACTTTAAAATGGTTAATTTATGTTATGTGAATTTCACTTCAATTTGGAAAAAACACTTCTTAAGAAGTGGATTACTTAATTTCCAAGTATTTGGGCTTTTCTCTTATCTTTTTGTTATTAATTTCTAGCTTCATTCCACTGTGATCAGAGAACATACTCTGTATGATGATAATCTTTTGAAATTTGTCAGGATGTTTATGGTACATGTTCCACGTACGCTTGAAAAGATTGTGTATTCTGTGGTAGTTAAGTACCATTTTGCATGTATAAATTAGGTCAAGTTTGTTAATTATTTTGTTCAAATTCCTTATATCCTCACTTACGTTTTTTGGCTGCTTGTTCTATCAGTCACTGAGAGAGGTGTGTTTTTTTTGAAAGATAAAGTCCCAGTGTGTTGTAGGCTTCTTTATTTCTTCTTTTAGTTCTATCAAACTTTGCTTTGTGTACCGTATTTTGAGGCTATGTTATTAAAAGCATATAAACATATAATTATTATACCTTCTTGATGGATGGATTTTATTATTATTCAAAAATGTCTCTCTTTTCAGTCTAGATATGCTTCTTGCCTTGACGTCTACCTTGTCTTATATTAATACAGCTATACCAGCTTCCTTTTGGTTGCTTTTTACATGGCATATTTTTTTCCATTCTCTTATTCAAGCTTTCTATGTGCTTATATTTAGGAATTTTTTGTTGTAAGCAACATAGTGTTGGGTTTGGGATTTAATTTTATCCTACTTATAAGCTAACAAGTTGAAGACAGAAGACTCCTGGGTGACAAGCAAAAGACTGTGTTGCTCAGCACAGCAAGCAGATGGGCATCAGGACATTTGTTTGCATCAGTCCCTCTTGCTCCCCAAGCCCACAGAGCTGACGTGGAGGGCCCAGATGGATGCCTGCATACTCAGTGGGTTGTGTTATAAGAGAGGAACACTGGGGAATCCACCAGTTTCACAGCAAGCAGCAAGCAAACTTGTTCATTGTCCAAGAGGGAGACATGACTTCATCCCTCAGAGTTGCTTGCTGCAAACCGAATCCTCTTGAGAAACGGCCCAGTAAAGAGCAGTCTTGTGTTCTTGGCACACCCAACAAGACAACGTAGAGATACTTTACGATTGCGAACTTACCTAGTTCTCCTTGTAATTCTGTCAATTTTTGCTTGATATATTTTGAGACTATGTTATTAGACATATATAAATTTAGAATTATTACACCTTCATGGTAGATGGACTTTTATTTATCATGAGGAAATGTCCTTCTTTAACTCTAGTAATGTTTCTTGCCTTAAAGTCTACTTTATTTTATGTTAATATAACTACACAAGTTTTCTTTTGGTTTTATTTTTCATGCCATATCTTTTTCCATCCTCTTACTTAATTTTTCTGTGTCCTTCTATTTAAGATTTTTCTTTTGTAAGCAACATATATAATTAGTGTAATAATCTTTGTCTTTTAATTAGAGTAGGTCATTTTACATTTATATAATTGCTGATATTTAGGTTTATGTTAACCACTTTATTTCCCTATGTTTTCTGTTTCCTTTTCTCATCTTTCTTGTCTTCCTTTGTATATATAAAGTATTTATTATTATTTCATTTTCCCCATTCTATTAGTTTGTTAATAATACATTCTTTTAACAGTATCCTAAAGATTGCAACAGGCATTGTTGACGTATTATGGTCTACTCAGAAATAATACCTATATCCAAATGATGCTAAGACTTTATAATACTGACTACATTAAACCCCTCCTGCTTTGTGTTATTGTTGTTATATATTTTATTTCTACATAAATTTTTGTAGAAATTTTTCTACCTTCCAATTAAAACATTATTATTATTGTTTGGTAAGTTAATATTCATCTAGATTTACCCTTTCCGTTGCTCTTCATTCCTTAATATATTTGTTCTCCATCTGGGATAATTTTCTTTCTTTATGATCAATTAAATGCCTTTACTATCTCCTTTAGTGCAAGTGTGCTACTGACAAATTCTCTCAGTTTTTGTTTGTTTGGAATGTCTTTATTTCACCTTTGTTTTTTGAAAGATATTTTCGCTATGTATAGAATTCTAAATTGTGAAATTTTTTTTGAGACTTAAAAAATACATTTTATTGTCTTCTGCTTCCATCTCTCTTTGGAAGAGTCAGCTGTCAGTCTTTTGTTGCTCCTTTCAAAATAACATCTCTTTTCACTGGCTGCTTTTTAAAATTTCTATCTGTGTTACTAATTTTTGTCAGTTTGCCTAGGACATTCCAGGTGCAGTCTGGATATTTTCTACTTACCTATCTTCCACTCCACTAATCCCCTCTCCAGCTCTGCTGTATTTGCTACTAAACCCACCTACTGAATGCTAATATTAGCTTTTGCAATTTTCATCTCCATAATTTCCGCTTTATTCTCTTTTAACAAATTCCATTTCTTTGGTGAAACTCTCCTTCTTGTAATCTCTTTTCTTGAACATATTAATCGCAGTTATTTTAGGGTATCTGATAACTTCAGTATCTGTTTCACCTGTCTGTGTTTCTATTACCTGTTTCTTCTCTCAGTCCTATTTCTTGCTATTCCTGGCAATTTTTTAATGAATGTCTGACATCATATTTGAAGTATTACACAGGCTCTGAATGATGTTTTCTCCCTCGAGACGATTTACCCTCTCTTCTCACAAGCAGCCAGGAGGCAGATTGCCTCAATCCAATTGAGACCACTGCTCCCAGGCTGGTTTGCTATCTTTGGGAATGTCAGTCTAGCTCTGGCTCACCTTCATTCCAAGGATGTAGTCCTCTAGAGGTCCCACCTGAAGGTCTCGGATGCTTTTTTGGTCCAGTCCTCCTTGGCAAATTCTGAATTCAGTGTTTGTCTCCATGGCATTATGAAACTGCCAAAGACTCTGCTTTGCTTTTTCACCCAGTTTCTGTTTGGTTTCCAAGCCTCTTGTCCTGCATAACTTAATCAGTAAATAACTTGAAGAAAACTGATGCTGATGCTGGGCTCACATTTGTCCACTATCTTCTCTAGGATCTTGAGTCTATGCATCCTAATTGCCTTAGCAGCTTAAAACTTCGATTTTTATCTTCCCAGACCCATCAAATTACTGCTGACTTCTCAACTGTTTGCCCTGCTCCAAGCATGCCAAATGGCCTGTCTTATTCTGCTAGGGCTGCTGTAACAAAAATACCAAAGACTGGGTGGCTTAAACAATAAATATTTATTTCTCACAGTTCTGGCGGCTGGTAGTCCAAGATCAAGGTACTGGCAGATTTGGTGTCTGGTGAGTACCCACTTCCTGATTCAAAGGCTACTGTCCTTTTGCTATGACCTTAAACATCAGAAAGAGGGCAAGAATATTTTCTGGGGTCCCTTTTACAAGGGCACTAATTCCATTTGTGAGGGCTCCACCCTTATGACCTAATTACCTCCCAAATGCCCCACCTCCCAATACTATTACATTGGAGGTTAGGATTTCAACATAGGAATTTTGGGAGGATGCAAACATACAGTCCCTTGCATGCCTTAGGAGTTGAGCAATGTGCAAGAAATTAGGATCACTCAATAAGTGTCTATGCCTTCAAGTCCTGGCTATCTTGGTAGGCTTCTAGTGATTTCAAGCAGGTTTTTTTCTTTAATTTTATCCAGCTTTTTCCATTGTTCTTGGAGAATATTGGTCAGGCTATTCCATTATAGTTGGATGGGACCATATTTGAGAAACTCTGATTTAATGCCTTATTGTACCTATTTTTGTAAGATACCATTTCCCTTACCAAACTCTAAGTCTTTGCAGAATTATCTCTAATTCTCAGCTTGGTCAGACCCTGCTTTATTCCTGAAGGAGCCTTATCCTTGATCTCTGACCAATCCTAGGAGTCATTAGGAGAAGGAGAAAGTAAGACACTAAAGGCTAGCCCTGTCATCCACAGCTTCAGGTCACCCCTGCTGCCACTTGGGCTCAGAACATATGCACTAGGCATGGGCAATTTCAGGTTTTGGTGGGCCCAAAGTATATGCAATTTTAAGGACTGTATTTAAGAAACAGGATGCAAAATTATAAATACAAAATTAAGTATAAGATCTTGGAAGGGGCTATGCAAGACAGGAGTCTTGAAACTTAACCTTCATTAGCTTCATACTAACTCTGCCTCTGGCTTGGGTTGAAATTTTTGTTTCTTCATCCCTTCCTAAACCCCTATCTTAATGAGCAACTACTCTAGATCTGTTTCTTTCACACGAGGTTTGGGGTCCTGCCATGGATTTGGGTTTCAATTCTACACCTGGCCTAACTATATCCTTAAAAGTGGCTGACAGGAAGGGATGTCCTAAGGTCTTTCAGAAAGAGGGACAACTGGGCCAGAAGGAGGCTCAGAAATCAATGAGAAACACTGAAGATGGGCTTTCAGACAAAAATATTAAGGAAGTTTACTGGGTATCTTCTATATACCACATACTGTGCTTTGACCTGCTTTCTCTCATTTAATCTTCTCAATAACACTGAAACATAGGAATCACTTAAAAATCCCCATTGTACAGATGAGAAAACTTCTGTAAGCCTTATTTGTCCAAAGTCACAACATTTATAAGTGAGAGAACCTGGATTTGAACTTTGCCTCCAAAGTCCATCATTCTCTAAACTGCTTCCAGATATAACCATTTTGTTATATTTAGCCACAGACGCCTGGCTCGGAGGTGGGTTGTATTGTCTGTGATGATGTTGGAAAAGTTGCTTTATGTCGTTGAGATCCCCATAGGTCATAAAGCTGCTTTTCTCCCTGTTAGATGGGGATGATAAACTCTTAGTCAGGGTTTTGCTCATAACAGCCATAGAGTTTGCTTCAAGCAGTTCCTCTTGGCTTCAGTCACCATGGTTATGAATTTATTGACATCATTCTCATTCAAACAGTTTTTTAGTTAGAGAAATCTCCATTGACATTTATTCCTAATTTGTACCATAGCGTATTTCATTTAAAATATCATAGGGATATGTACTCATGACCATTTCATTATTTATTCCAAGAGTCAGTATTCCCCGAGCACCAGAAGAGAAACCAAACAGACACTATTTCATCTTAGCAGGATCTAGAGTTGTACCGTTGCCTTTTGTCGGCTCCGCTTATGTAACTCAGAGGAAGAGCACTTACCACCGTTAGAGTTTTTCACAGAGAGGGCCTGGGTGTACAGCGCCCTGCCAAGTTTCCCATTAGTTATGGAGAAAAGCCATTTGTATTCTGAAATTGCAAATCAGCCAGGCAATCACCACACAGAAATAGCCCCCATGAAAATAAAGCAGTGCTATATTTGAAGCCTTAATCATGTATATTTATAGACCCGAGTTTAGTTCTCTTTGGAAATTTTCGCATTATACAGTAACGTTGTGATCACCAACATGCTCAGAGGGTGAGGGGATGGGACGTCTGATCCACTTACATTTTCTGAGTAATGGCGAGTTAGTCATGAAGAAGTTTTCTGTCCACCCTTTGCTGAATGCCTTTCAAAACTTGCTTCAGTCAGCTCATAAGGAGGTCAAAGAGCCACCTGTGAGGTACTGCAGGTGGGAGGAGCAGGGCAGTTGTGTTCTCCCTGGATTTGTCACCGATGGATAAAAATCCACCACTGGAGATTCAGTCTTATGGCTTAGCACCCTTTCCCACAATAAAATGAAAAGCACTTGGGTTGGCGATCATACTGTACATATTAGTGCTTTAGAATTCAGTATTAATAAGTTTACCAGGACATATCCTGAGAGAAGATTTGAAAAGATGGTGGATATTTGAGTGCCTTGGGTACGTGGTGTGAGAGAACGGTCTCACCTGTTACCAAATGCTGCCCAGGGCCAGGCCCCTTGGTGAGAGGCTGCCCTTCGATGAATACGCATCATTGATCTGTGGTGACTCAGCATTTTCTTGGCCCCTGAGACTGGGCACATGCAGAATGACTCATCAGCCTCCTCACCCTCACACTGGCGTCTGTGACCTTCACAATCTCCCCATCTCCTAGTCACTCATGCTGGAGAGGGAGGGCCCCACTGAGCAAACATTTGGAGGAGGTGAGGGAAGGAGACATATGGATACCTAGACGAAGAATATTCCAGGCAGAGGGAACAGGACCGGGCCCAGGGTGTTTAAGACAAATGAGGGAGCAGTAGAAGGAGAGGAGGCCAGAGAGGTACTGGTGTTGGCATTTTCCACTGTTCAAATTAAAAAGCTTAGGGTTGTCTTTGACTTCTTTCCCTGCCTCTATCCCCTAATCCACTCCTTCCCCAAGTGTTCTGAAACATTTCTCACAATTGTGACCTCTTCTCCATTCCCTCTCCATTGTACTATGGCACAAGATCACTTCCTCCCAGAATTGATGCCTGACTGCAAAGCCCTGACTCGTGCCTTTTGCCTGCCCAAATCTGTCCTCCAGTTTGCTGATAGAGTTAGCCTTTCAAACCACATATCTGATCATGTCGTCCCCCTCTGTAACATCCTCAGTGACTCCCCATTATCTATGCTAGCACCATCCAATAGAACTTTCTACAATGATGAAAATGTTTTATAATCTGTGCTGTCTGATGTCCATACATGCATTTGAACTCTTGTTAGTGAGATTGAGAAACTGAGTTTTTTATTTTATTTAATTTTAGATAATTTAAGTAGCCACATGTAGCTAGTGGCTTTAGTATTGGACAGTGCAGCATTTCTATGGTGTTTGATCTTTTGAGAAAGTCCCATTTCCCTTTGGGAATCTGAAGAAAGCTTCATTTTCCTCCAACAATTCAGTTAGAATATTTGTCCCAGAATTCTATTGGGTTGTGATTCCAGGAAGCCCACTCGCATATCCCTGGTTAAGAACCCTTGGCCTAGAGGGTGTGGGGAATCAGAATTGGCCACCCCAAAATGTGTCTCTTTGGTTGAGGACAAAATACTCTGAAAGAAACTTTGACATTCCTCTTAACTTCCTAAAAGAATTTAAGAAGGAAATCCTGTCCCCAGGACAGGCCATCACCATAGATAACTCTGGGAATTGGTAGATTGTGAGGGTCCTTGCTAAGCTGATTTTTATGAAAGTTCCGTCTGCCAAACATTTGCTTTTCCGTGTCCATATGAATTGCCTTCCTCTCCTTTAAGGTCCCAAACCACTACCCGCAACATCCTCCTTTGTCTTTAGCTGAGGATGATATTTAAGGTGGCAGCTTTGGGCATTCTGGCAAGTTACTCAGCTTTCCTGGGTTTCTCCCATATATACATGTTATAAAGCTTTGTTTGATTTTCTCCTGTTATTCTGTCTCATGTCAATCTAATTCTTAGATAAGCCAGAAGGACCTAGAGGGTAGAGGAATTGTCTTTCTCCCCTGTGAGCGTAAAGTCCAAGCCCATTTCTGGGGCTGGGAAACAGAGACCACATGGATAATATCCTCTGTCTCAAGCTCGATGGGACAGATGGATTACTCTCAGCTCCTAGAATCAGACTGGTTTGAGGATGCATGATGATCAGGAAAGGAAGCTAGGGGTCAGTCCCAGAGGGCACTGTTAAGTGTCAGGTGGCACAGCATCAGGAGTGAGGAGAGCAGCAAGATTGGAAATGCAGTGCCAGGTGTGGCAAGGAAGTCTGGTCCACACTGGAGGTCGTGGGTGAAGGGAGGTGGTGGTGCCAGTGCTGGGACACGCCAGTCCACTTACAGGAACAGTAGCCCCATCCCATGTGCTCTGTGCCACCATCATGCTGTACCACTCTTCACAGTTCCCCGAATACAGCATGCTTCCGTATCTTGGCTCATACAACCTCTTGCTAAAACGCTTTTCCTTTCCTGTTGACCTGGCAAACTCCTCATTCTACAAGGTCACATTCATCAACTCTGATGCTTCCCCCACCTCTCTTTCTTAAGAAAGCAATCACCCCTCAGCTGTACTCTCTCCCCTCCTAACCTCCCAGTGCAGATTAGTAGTTCTGGAATCAGGCAGACCTAAATTAAAAGTAAGTTAAGTGCTCTGCCGCTTGCTAAGTGGGTGACTCTGAACCACATGGCTTTAGTTTCCTCATCTGCATAATTGAGGAGATAATGCTTTCTTTGAGGAGTTGTTATAAGGATTAATATTTTGAGATACGGGAATTGACTAGTATAATGCCAGACACATAGTGGGAACTCAACAAACAGTAGCTGTCATTACTATCATTGTCATCTGTCTGAATGGTGGTGTTAACACAGGATGCTACAGTTACTTGCTTATGGATGTTCTTCTCTCCCACAGTAGATTGGATTCCAGAGTAGCTTTCCTATTTCAAGCAGGTTAGATGCCATCTGACATGAAGAAGCAGCATACAACCTGGTTGCTAGTCATAAATGTTCCAGGAATCATATATTTGGCTAAAGAATTTTAGGGCATCCTTACTCTGTATCACACCCTTCAATCAGACAGACAAATGCATAATAACGTATAATAACTATGTACCGTCCAAATGTGTTTTGCATGGTTTGAAATGTTTGGAAAGATCTGGTCAAGAATGTCCCTTCTCAGTCCTGGCATTGTCCAAATCCTCTACTTTTGTCATACCTTAGTTAGCTGACCAGTGTCAGAGAACAGTGCATGTGATGGGGCTACTGTTGTCCAGCTCTGTTCCCTATAAATAGAGGGAGGAAGTTACAGAGCAGGTATAATCTAAGTGAGGAAAACATCTGAGACAATAATGGTGATGATAGTGATGATGATGAAGATGATGGTGATGCTGCTGCTGATAATAATATTTATTGAGCACTTATGCATCAGCTACTATGGTATTTGTTTTACACAATTACATCTGATTCTCACAAAAAGCCCATGGTCCTACATGTCCTATTTTATAGATGAGAAAATTGAAGCATAAAAAACTTAAGAAACGTATCCCAGGTTTACACAGCCAATAAGTGGAGAAGCCAGGATTCGAACCAGGATATTTGAGTACAGGGCCTATATCTGTGACTGGTTCATGCATGGAGGTGCTGCCCAGAAGGGCAGATCCCGATTCTGGGAATGCAGAGGAAGTGGCTGGTGTGTGAAGTTCTGCGTCACCAGGAAATAAGATATTGGCTCTGGGCGTGTGGAGAGGGGCCTGCTGAGATGAAAGGTGACACAGATTCCATTTTTATCTATTACTGAAATACGTGTGGTGAGTGAGCTGTCTCATTCTGGCCTCTTACATGAGTGAAAGCCCTCAGTTGGCTCTCTGAAATGTATTTCTGGTGGGCAGTGGTGCATGACAAAGCCTGGCGTGTGGCTGCTGGACAAACTACCTCTATCCTTTGGCACCGTTGGCAGCGGCATCACTCATGGACAAAATGTATTACAGTAACATTCATTTCTCAGCCTCATACCACTCTTAAGATGTCATTGCTTTTATTAGTAAAACACATAATGGGGGCACTCATTGATGTTCTAAAAGAGAAAAACCAACTCCTCCTCAGTCTTTTTTCTTTTCTCAGAAATGACTAGAAACTTGGCTTCAAAAAAGGATGAATGACTGCCTGGTGCTGACTGACTGCTCCACTGTGACTGCCCCAGCCAAGTGGGAGGCTGCAGGCATCTGCAGTAGCCACCTCCTGATTTTTTGCTTTTAAAAATTATTTCATTGAGGTCATATTGGCCTATAACATTGTGTAAGTTTCAGGTGTACATTATTATACATCAGTTTCTGTATAGACTGCATTGTGTTCACCACCAACAGCCTAGCTTTTACCTGGCACCATACATATGTGCCCCTTTATCCCTTTCATTCTCCCCTCTCCTCCTGCCCCTCTGGTAACCACTAATCTGTTCTCCATATCTACCTGTTTGTTTATTTTCTACATATAAATGAAATTGTATGGTGTTTATCTTTCTCTGTCTGGCTTATTTCGTTTAGCATAATACTGTCAAGGTCCATCCATGTTGTTGCAAATGGCACGATTTTGTCTTATGTTATGGCTCAGTAGTATTTCATTGTGTGTGTATATATATATATATATATACCACACAAATGAAATCAACAATTCACAGAGATTTATGCGTCCCTATGTTCATCACAGCATTATTCACAATAGCCAAGCCACCTCCTGTTAAGGTGGCGCTTGCTGGGATACGGCTGCTCAAAGCCCTCTCTTCTGCTTCTGGCCTGTCCCTTCCCTTGCTCCCTTTCTGTTTCTCTTCAACAATGTTTGCTGCAATCCCCCAGTGTTAGAGATCTTGAACTTCTCACTGCCCTCCCCAGATCTATCTCACTGCCCTGTCCTCACTGGCCTATTTTCTCCTCCATCTGAGCCTCCACTCCTCCATTCCTGCATGGGGCAGGCAGCCATGGCTCACCTCCCTTTTCTTTCCCACTCCCACCTTGGCCCAACTGAAGTGTTTTCTTGCTCCTTCCTCGGCTATGATAGAGAAAGTGTCCAAAGGCATTTGAGATTGAGAAGTCACAAAGCACAAGTCTGGGTCCCAGCAGCCCTGCTTTGAGCAGACCCTTTGAGTGCCAGTCCAGCCCTGAGCTGCTGTGATGAAATTCTGCCTGGAGCTTCAAACAAAGGAGACCTTTGCCATTATGGACTAACTAAAACATCCAAAACTGGACCGCTGGGAGGAAGGTGGTGTGCATATTGACAGTGATGTTCTTATGGGGAGGTGAGCTGTGAGGGAGCTCACCAGCTAGGTCACTGCTTGGTGTGTGGGCCAAGCTTTGCTAGGATGTTATTGCCTGCATTTCTTTTCAAGCCTGAGAACCTGGCACAGCCCCATTTAACAGCTCAGCAGGGGCAGTTTACAGATCATATGCCCATTTGTTTGGAGCATCTGATGGATACTGGCTGTCCTGCAGCTTTAGATGTTGCTCAGAGTCAGCATCAATCTTTACCTAGTAAGCTGGAAATGCTCAGTACCTGAAGGCAGTGATGTGCATAATGCAACTCTTAAATGTGGAGAATTTTTAGTTGGGTATGTTAGCTTCTCCTCAGACATTTTATTTTTTTTTATTTTTTTAAAGATTTTATTTTTTCCTTTTTCTCCCCAAAGCCCCCTGGTACATAGTTGTATATTCTTCGTTGTGGGTCCTTCTAGTTGTGGCATGTGGGACGCTGCCTCAGCATGGTTTGATGAGCAGTGCCATGTCCGCACCCAGGATTCGAACCAACGAAACACTGGGCCACCTACAGCAGAGCGCGTGAACTTAACCACTCGGCCACGGGGCCAGCCCCTCTCCTCAGACATTTTAAAAAATCCGTTCATTCATTCATTCCCATATCTGGAGAGCCAAAGAAATGCCATAATGTTTCTAGACTACTCTCATCACCACCATCTTTAGAAAGGGTAAGAGGAAACCAGTCGAGAGGCCCTCTCACAGCCTCTCACTGCCCCAGACTGTTTGCAGTGTATGTAATTCATGCAATTTTGGAAGAAAATTAATTAATAGAAGTTCCGTGCTATTGTTGATTGGAGGAAGCATTAAGATATTCCACAAAAGCTTCTTCAAACAGCAAGAAATTTTTTAGGGAAATTTGATATTAAACACTCCCCATTATCTTTGTCCCAAGAAAACAGAACGAAGCCTATCTCATCCCCAGCTCCAGAGAAAGAAAAGCTCCAGCAGGATCCTGTCAGAAATATGAAGCTGCAGGATGACCCAGGTTAACAAAATCATGAAAACTCAATGCTTGAAGGCAGATTATAAATAAAGGCATCTTATGAAGACCAAATCTTGAAACTATGATCCTTGGAGAAAAAGTCAACATTTGCACTCAGATCCACACCTGAATGACAGAAACAATTTGCACCGTAAAGATGGGAACAACACAGACGCTATTCCCCATCCACACTGGTTAAGGGTTATCAACAGCTTCTTAATGAGGCAGAACATGAGATTGATACTGGAATTCTCCGTGTTCCCTTCACAGTATAGTAGAGGGTGAGTTGCCATTCTCAAAAAAAACCCCTTTGTCATTATCTTTAAGTTGTGTCAGTGTTAAACAACCCTTTTAGGCATAGTTATATGTAGCTATCTATATCTTTCCACTTCATTGCTGAAAGAAGCCATACATAAAAGAATACACACATTGATTCCATTTATATAAAATTCATGAACATGACAATAGGAATCAGAACAATAATAGCCTGTGGGTGTAGAGATTAACTGGAAGGAGGCCTCAGGGAACTTTCCGGGTTGATGGAGATATTCTCTGTCTTGAGTGAGGGCATTGGTTACATGGATGTACACATTTTTTTTCAACTCATCAAGTTGCACACTTAAAATATGTGTGCATCAGATTTGTAATTCTAAGGTAAAATTTATAGAATTTTAAGTCAACATAAAAGGAAAAGGCCTTAGGTTACTGCCGTGGATAGCTATTTTCTAGAATAGTCCCTTCATCAGAACACATTGTTACCTCTCAGCTTTTCAGTTCCCTCTTCATTTCTAGCATCTGGGGATTTCCTTTTCTTATAGAGACATCTATACACTTACAAAAATTACTGCTGTATTTTATCTGGCATTTCTAGTTGTTTATCCTAGGATAGTTTCTGCTGGAATCAGAAGTCTTTACTTTCTCTAATGACTTTATCTATAGCACTTTTTGCCACACATTTGAAATATATATATATAATATATATGCATATTATATTATATTTATATATGTATACACATATGTATATATACACATACATACATATATGTAAAAAATTAATCTTCTCTTCAGTAGCTTTGAGATTCTTACTTGGTTTAAAAGCTGTGCTTTAAAACCATTAGTGGACAAGTCAGGTTATATGTCAGGGATACTAAAGGCAGTTAACCATTATTAGCAGTGTCTGCCTTAATCCTATACCTAGATGTTGCTAACTGAGAAGCACGCTGCCCAGTAAAGCATTGAAAAAGAAAACAGAAAACACCATCATGAAAACCAACATATCCTTTGGGAGGCTGACAGATGGCTGTGTCATCTTCTATTCTCGTTTATCTTTAATCCTTTGCCTTACATTTTTCTCCTGTGGTTAGGATCCATGTTTAACTTTCCCCCCTAAATGACACATCTAACCTCTCTACTTTATTGAGTTTTAGAAAGTGATTGGTTTTAAATAATTAAAATTATATAAATCAATATAAAAAGAATCCAGATTCGTTTGTGATATGATTTAAATGCCTCTAACCACGATGAAAATCAACATTAGGATCACCACTGCTATTTCTACTTCACCGTCGTGTGCACATGTGATGTTTAGAAGTTCTTCATCTACTTTGGGAATTTCCTGACTGCTGTAAATTTAAACTTCCCATGATATCATCACACTGAGATTCTCATTTGCACTGAAATATTTAAAGGATGGAAAATGGCACCCAAATTGTGAAAATTGCTTCACTTATGCGAGAAGTGTGCTTCTACTGATGGCATGTGTTAGTTAGGATGTGAGAATGCAATATATTTACTATGGTGGTGGAGGTTTTCCCACATAGATGACGTGTGTGTGTGTGAGAGAGAGACACAGAGAGATTAAAATGTCCCCAGGCATGCTTATGAGGAAAAATATGTATTATATATCTATGTTTATGAGAACATCATATTACCTGCATTCTAAGATGTACCTTTCTTTCTATTTTAACATTTATAACTATCTATACATTTTATAGCATGACTTCTTGTTTCCCAAATATCTGTTATTGAATCAATGGTGCATTCCAAAATCAAGAGCCTCCGAATCCTGGAAGTACTGTGTGCACACACAGAGAATGGAGACTTTCGGTGGAAAGGGTGGCATCTCAGCATGCATTTCATCGGACACCCACACGCTCACACCTATGAGCAAGTGAGGAATGATTCACAAGATCAACATTTTCTCTTTGTCAGGTTGTGTTTTCTGGAGACTACTTCAAGCTTGCTTTTTAGATAATTCAAGCCCAGAAAAAACACCATATTTGAGAATAAATTTGAGAAATCAATATTTGAGAAATATTTACTTAGGTTAAAAAAAAGTTGAATTGGTTTGGCCAAAGTTTCAAAGAAGTTGTTCTAAATGACCAAAAGCGTAGCCATTTTTATGGCCTTCTATGATACGTAGATCACATGCTTAGATCATACAGAAACAAGGAACTATATTTTAAAACTTGGGGGGCCGGCCCCATGGCTCAGTGGTGAAGTTCGCGCACTCTGTTTTGGCGGCCCCAGGTTTCACCGGTTTGGATCCTGGGCGCGGACATGGCACCGCTCATTAAGCCACGTTGAGGCAGCATCCCACATGCCACAACTAGAAGGACCCACAACTAAAAATATACAACTATGTACTGGGGGACTTTGGGGAGAAAAAGGAAAAATAAAATCTTTAAGAAAAAACAAAGCAACTTGGGAAACTTGGAGAACAAATCTTCCATCTTTTGTTCAGCCTGTTTTAAAGGAGCAACCTCAGTGTCTTGAACATAGTTGATATCCAAATATTTATTTAATGAACTGTATTTACCTGTCAAAAAAGAATCATTTCAGGGGCTGGCCTGGTGGCTCAGTGGTTAACTTCATACGTTCCGCTTTGGCAGCCAGGGGTTAGCCGGTTCGTATCCTGGGTACGAACATGGCACTGCTTGGCAAGCCATGCTGTGGCAGGCATCCCACATATAAAGTGGAGGAAGATGGCCATGGATGTTAGCTCAGGGCCAGTCTTCCTCAGCAAAAAGAAGAGGATTGGCAGCAGATGTTAGCTCAGGGCTAATCTTCTTGTTCTTCTTCAAAAAAGAATAATTTCAATATTTCAATGGAAAAAAAATCAGTCTGCAATGCTAATAACTTGCTTGGTGCAGATATGATCTGAGATGCTTTTTCTAATATCTTCTCTTCATATTATTGGCTGTTACATTAAAGTGCAGATAGCGCCGAAAATTCTGGAATGCGTGCACAACGAGAAATGCATTTGGAATACCTAAGACTTGGCCCCTTATCTGAGATTCATTTCTTCCTCTCTAGTTAGAAAGGACTGATTACTGAGCTGCTGAAATCATGAGCAATGTTGTTTTTTTAATACAAACTTTGTAAGTTGATTCAGTAAAGTGATACTAGGACAATATAAAATAAAAGTTGATCAAAATGAAGTGTGGGCAATTTGAAAACACTAGTAGAATGTGGGTAGTGGCTTTTCTTATTTCAATTTTTAGTTCTAACTGCCCAAAATATCTACCAAAATTAGTGTATCAGAAATAAGACCACATGCTAAAATAACATCACTTTAGACCTCACTGCTTTATACGTAAATGTGAGGACTTTTTTAGCTGGAATGCTTAATAGAAGAAAAGAATGGTCTGTTAAATTTCCGGCAGTGATCCGTCTGACTATTACAAGACTATAGAAAAAGTCTGCCTAAATCCAGCGATCTTTCCTAGTCTGTTGCTCATAAAGCTGTGCATTCTCCAGTTCAATTGAATTCAGTTCAATTCATTCGGTTCCTGTCACACTTTAAAAACTTTTTAATGAGAAGATAACAATTAGCTTTGATTCCTGCCCCACTTCCGCACAATCTTTTTGGTTTTGTGGTTTTGTTTTATTTCTGAAATATTAAAAAAAAAACAAGTCCGAAATGCATCTGATTCTCTATTTTAGAAAGAATTAGGTTTCTAGAGATATTTCATAGTCATATCTTTTACTAGAATTTGTCTTTTTGCCAGTTTTCTCGTTTATATTATGAAAATATTACCCTTATCTATTTCTGGTTTGATGGTCTGTAGCATATGCTGCAGAAACAGCATATGTCTTTCTCTTTTCTTTTATCCTAAACAAATGTTCCCTGCTGTGTGACTATCCACATAACCATGGATTTCCATACAACTTAAATATTTTTTAAAAATGCAGTTCTAGTAAAATTCAATAGCAAGAAACCCCAAAAAAATCCTATTAAAAAGTGCAGAGAGGGACTAGATAGACTTTTTTCCAAAGGAAACGTACAAATGACCAACAGGTACATGAAAAGGTCCTCAACATCACTAATCATCAGGGAAATGCAAATCAAAACCACAGTGAGTTATCCCCTCACACTTGTTAGAATGGCCATCATCAGGAAGACAAGAGATAACAATCCTTGGTGAGGATTCGGAGGAAAGGGAACCCTTGTGCACTGGTGGTGGGAATGTAAATTGTGCAGCCACTATGGAAAACAGCAGGGAGGTTCCTCAAAAAATTTAAAATAGACATACTATATGATCCAACAATTCTACTTCTGGGTATATATCTGAAGGAAACAAAATGACTATCTTGAAGAGATATCTGCACCCCCATGTTCATTGCAGCATTATTGACAATAGCCAAGACGTGGAAACAAGCTGTGTCCACCGATGGATGAATGGTACAAATATATACATATATACAATGGAACGTTATTCCGCCATACCAAAGAAGGTATTGTGACAACATGGATGGACCTTGAGGGCATTATGCCAAGTGAAATAAGTCAGACAGAGAAAGACAAATACTGCATGATCTTATTTATATGTGGAATCTAAAAAAACTGAACTCATAGAAACAGAGAACAGATTGGTGGTTGCCAGAGGCAGGGGGTAGGGGATGGGGGAAATGGGTAAAGGTGGTCAAAAGCACAAACTTCCAGCTATACAATAAATAAGCTCTGTGGATGTAATGTACAGCATGTACGTTACTTTCAAATCTACAATATTTAACCATATTATTTTCTATAGTTAACAATATTGGAGATTTGAAAGTTGCAAGAGAGTAGACCTCAAAAGTTCTCATCACAAGAAAAAAAATTTGTAACTATGTGAAGTGATGGATGTTTAAACTTATTGTGGTAATCGCTTTGCAATATATACATACATCAAATCATCATGTTGTACACCTTAAACTAATACATATTATATGTCAATTATAACTCAATAAAACTTGGAAAAATATAAAAATGCAATTCTATTCCCCTCAGATCAATTTCGACAAGTTCTAGTTATGAGTTTCATTTCACCAAGTCCACAACACCTAGGAGATAACTCCAAGATCATTGAGTTTATTGTCCACTATTGTGTGGAAATTAATGAAGACCACACAAATGAGAACAAAAGGAGGCTATATATTCAGAGCTGGCTATAGCAAGGGAATCACCCACCTTCACTGGCATTTGCCCGAGACTCAGAGGCAGGCAGGGGAAGGGAAAAGCTTTATAGTATAAGAAAAGAGATGGCTTCAGGAGTGCTCTGATTAAAGGCTGTTGGCACGGGGAAGCTGGTAGCAGGCTAACCGGAAACACGGCATCTTATGTGATCGGTTTGGGGAGCATATTTGGCTTTCTCTGGTTGGTCCTGAGTTGGAAGAAGGGGAAAAAAATAGGGAAGCTGGCAGTCATTGACCAAGTCCTGATCATTCCGGGCTGATTGCTACAGAAGTCGAGATTTGGCCTCCTGGGTTGGTTGTTGCAGACCTTGTGGGTTAGCTTCATATTGTCATATGTGGTCTTACCATTATCTGTTTGCAGGTTCAGTCTCTCAAGTGTCAGAATTTTGGCTTAATAGCAGTTTGAACCAAACTCAGGGATGGCTAGATATGGGCTGGACTTACCGGGACATGGCATAGGAATTGGGGCAGCTAACAGAGCATCCTGACGTCTGGCAGCTAAATTCTACACAGTAGACAATAGGCAAAGTAGAGTGGGTGGAGAAGTAGATGGAATGACCCCAAAGACCTCCTTCAACACTAAGAATCTCAAAATTCTGTGAGCTAGTTGTTGAGAAATGCAGTCATGTGTGCCCAGTCTTTCACCTCCTGCATCGTCACCTAAGAATGGGCCTTGGCCCTGCAAGACTTCCTTACCGAGAGACAAAGAGCCCTCACGGCCTGTGCTGGCCTGATTGCTGTGTGTGGGAATACTTTTTCCTGTTTTAGACTTAACGTGTACTCCTTTGTTCTACATAAGCCTCTGTATCATATGGCACCTGGTCATCCCCCCTACTGTATCTATTCCTGGTGGGGAGGGAACAGGGTGCTTCTTTTGCAGCACAAGAGGAATGCATGCAGACCATCGCCCTCTGAGACTGGCTGGCTGTGGGGGACCAACACCCCCTACTGAAGCTGATCTTGTTCTGTCTCTTCTCTGTGTGAGTAAAGTGTTGTTCCATCCAGTACCTGTGTGAGTAGTGTCTTTCTTGGTGACCTCAAACCATGGAGTGTGTTGACATCCCAGGACTGCTGCTCCTGGCGGAGTGAGACTCCCCCACTGGAAGTGATAAAAGGCGTCACTTGCTTGACATTTGTCATCAAGGAAATCTGGCTGTAGAAAGAGGAGATCCAGACATGAGAACAGAATTCAAGAGGAGGATTTAAACCCTAGATTCTAGAATGCTACCAGGTACATAGTATGTAGAAGAATGAATGGGAGGACTGAGACGAAAACAACCTTATCCTGCAATGTATGAGGATAAAAACCAGTTCTGTGTCTGGAGATAAGGTTACAAGGATCAAGCCAGAACCCACACACTATTAATAGAGCAATGATATGAAATCCTACTTGATGCTGAGCTACTCTAAATTCCTCATGGTTAGAAATAAAATGGCCCCCAACCACTGTATCTGAGACGAAAGCTGCCTGGCAGACAACATCCTAAGCCACAAAGTCTCCTTTACGCCTAGTGCCCACCTGCCTGCAGGAGACCATGGGGATTGGATTTTTCATGCTGTTTTTCTTCCAATCGCTCCCCCCTCTCTCTCCTATATACACACCTTTGCCTCCTCTTCAGTCTTCCTGTGCCTCCAGGACAACAGCCAGTCCTCCAGTCCCCTCAAACCTCTTCTTCAAATGCCTCCTCCTTCCACCCACCTTGGTCCTTAGCTCCACCTAGTTTCTCCCTGAGGTCTTCTGCCCCCAGCTCCTCAGAGGTCATGTGCTCCTCCTCTCACACTCTCCCAGAGGCCTCTTTTTCCTCTTGTCACCATTGCTGCCCTTCCTCTTATAACAAAACTCCTCTGTTGAAGCCGTAGCATCCTGTATCCTTCCTCTAAACCTGTCATTTCACTGTTTAAACCCTTTGACATCTTCCAATTTCTCTTAAGATAAAGACCAACATCCTCAACAAGGCCATGTAAGGCCCTAAGTGAGCTGATCCTTGCCAACAGCATCAACTGGGGATAAATCAATTTCCACAATGCATATGGATTTATGTTGTAGAGAGTTTATCTTTAACCGAAATGAATATGCTTCCTACCTCCAGGTATAGAGAGCTCCACCCCAGATTCCTGGGCCATATCCTCATTCATCCAACAAGTACTTATCAAGTGTATACCTCACATGGGATGCTGAGGCAGACACTGAGGATATTACAGTAAAAAAAAGTAGGTGTAATCCTTGTCCCTTAAGGAATTCAGATTCTAGTCTAGTGACTCTCAAACTTCAGTGTGAATCAGAATCAACCTGAGGGCTGGTTAAAACCCAAAATGCTGGGCCTCACACCCAGAGTTTCTGCTCCTAGGTCTAGGGTAGGGCTGGGGAATTTGCATTCCTAACAATTTCCCAGGTGATGCTGATGCTGTCAGTCAATGGACCACACTTTGAGAACTACCTTCTACCAAGGCATACTGGTAAAACACAACTAATTGCACAATACATTATTTACTTACTGCAGATGTTGAGGAGAAGCAGAGAGCACTACAGTCTAGGTTAGCAAAGGTTTTCTTGAGAAATCCTTAAGCTCAGCCTTGGGAATGAGCTAGACTTGGATGCAGGAAAAAGGAGAGGGAGTAAGATCATTCTAGGCAGAGGCAGAGGGCCTCTGTGAAGGTTTGACACATTTGGGGGATTGAAAAGAAGGACTTGGCTGGAGCACAGAACAAGAGTGGGAGCACGCTCTCAGCTAAAGTTGGACTCTTTTATCTTCCTTTACCAATCTCCTTAACAGGCAGTGTTTACTCTTGGTCAACTAACAGAGCTTCTCCACCCAGGGTGCACATTGGGATCACCTGGGGAAGCTTATAAAAATAGTCATGTCCAGAAATTCTGATTTAATTGGTCTAGGACGGGACCTGGACTTAGGTAATTTATAAAATCTCCCCAAGTGATTCCACTTTGCAGGCAGGGTTGAGAAATCCAAGATGATTGCAAATTCCATCTTTTGTATCCCTCCTCCAAAGGACTTGTTTCTTGGGATTTTCTTCTTTTCTGGTGAGTTGACATATTCCTGCATACTAATTCCTCGCCCCTCCCCCACTTTTAAAATATACCCTCTGGGGTCCATTGTAAGATGAGAGAAAGCAAGACAAAATTCACAAGTGTTTTCTTCTTTTGAGCAGCCATCAAAGTAAAAATTGAAACAGGAGAGAAAGAGAAAGACTGATTTTAGTCAGCTGGGTAGTACTCACCCCGCAAAATCATTCTAATTTTAAGCTGGGGCCATTGACTTTTTAGGCTATAGAATTTCTACTTTAGGTTGTTTTTTTTTTTAAAGATTTTAATTTTTTTCCTTTTGCTCCCCAAAGTCCCCCGGTACATAGTTGTATATTCTTAGGTGTGGGTCCTTCTAGTTGTGGTATGTGGGACGCCGCCTCAGCATGGCTCAATGAGTGGTGCCATGTCCGTGCCCAGGATTTGAACTGACGAAACACTGGGCTGCCTACAGCAGAGCGCGTGAACTTAACCACTCTGCCAAGGGGCTGGCCCCTTTAGGTTGAATTTTTTTACAATGTAATCTTACTTAAGGTAAGTTGGGTTTTTTTGTTCATATTTGTGGAATTATAAGTATGTAGAGAGAAGGACTATGGTCTTATATAGTCGGATAGTTCCCAAAGAGCCTGGTTTTCAACGACTGAATGAGGAGCTAACGTAGAACTGGTCATTATTGTGTATTTTTATCCCCAGTTACCTGTAGGTTCATGGTCTTTTGCCATCACACTCCTTTAAGGGAGACCAACAATATTATTCATTCTCCCCTCACAGTGTCATTTGAGTCAAAGAATTCTTATTCAGGGAAAGGAGAGAAGGAAGAAAGCCTGAGAGAATGGGAGCAGCCAGAGGAGAGAAAAAGCATCAAGAGCAAGCCTGACTGCAGGAATTCTGCCTGTATGGGAAGAAAAGAGAACCAAAAGGGGGCATCTGTGGGTTGAGTATTGAGGCACTCCACGCATGCTTTTCCTTTTATCCTCACAAATATCCTGTATGACAGATACTATTATTCCTATTTCGCCCACAATGAATCAAGACTCAGAGAATTTACATGACTTTCTTAAAGTCACACATCTTCACTCCATGCTAGACACTGTGTCAAGAGCTTTCCATGAATTATTTTATCAAACCCTTACAACTGCTTGAGTTTGGCACCACTATGGCTTTTTGACAAAGAAACAGTTTTAAAGAGGCAGAATCACTTACCTGAACATACATACCTAATAAGAGGTGAAAGTGGGATTTGAGCTCAGGCAGGACCTTCTCGTCCCAAATTCTGGGTTCCCAACACTATGCCGCCCCACATGCTGAAGCTGGGATGGACTTGGTTCTATATGACTCAAAGCCCCGGCTCTTTCAGTGATACCACACTGCAGAGCAAGAGGGACACATTTGCAGAATAGCGAAAGGAGGGTCAGTCAAGGAAGGACTTAGGAACAAGGAAGATGAGACACTGGAAGACATTGGTTGACACTAATAAATGTTGTCTCCTTGAGGCAACCTATGTCATCCATGCCTGGCTTGGAGCAGAGGGAAAAAGGGAGAAAAGTCACAGCTATTGTTCTTGAAGACTCAAGAGTTGATGTAAATAGATATCACGGGCATGAGAACACAAATGGAAAAGTGACACCATATAAACAGACCCAATTAAAAATGCGCACGTGCTCAGGGCACTGCTAAAACTGGATCAGGGACCTGGAGCCAAGGAGTGTTAGCCTGGGAAGTGAGTATGAGCTGGGGATGGAGGTGGGTTGGTGTGAAAGAAGGGGTGGGCAGGAGAAATGCCTTGAAGATGACTGTGTGAGGAGCAGAGGATGTCGGCTTTGCCAGGATGGGATGCAGTCGAGAACTGAGTCAAGATATGGCAAAAGATGAAGGCAGTGGATGCACAGAGTTGAAAGGGTAGCAGGCCTTGCTGGAGCTCTCAGAACTGTTAAATGTAGATAAAAAACCCTGCATAAGAGGCAGAGGATCAACATTCTGCGAGGGATGAGCAACCACATTCTCCAACCAGAGTTGGAAATGACCTTAGCGGTCACCTAGTCTGATGCCACTCAATGTGTAGTCCTGGGAGCTTGTTAAACATGCGGACTCTCAGTGCCCTCCCACCTCTGAATTAGGATCTACATTTTAACAAGATGCTCAGGTAATTGTATAAACATTGAAGTTTATCAAACTCAGAAGGGGAGTGGGTGTGATAAGAGTTTTTGCCTCTTGTCAAGTGTGCAAAAGACCTATGCTTAGAATGCTAAGAAACTAGAATTTGTTTGAAGAGGGAAGAGGCTTTTTAATGCTTCTTGTTGTGTTTCCTTAACATTGCCAGGTCCCGCCAGAACATTGAGCTTCATGAAGATGAAAGGTGAGCCCTAACACATGGAACAGTAGAATATGTGGCTTAGCATCCTACAGGGCTGACGACAGTGATTTAAGGATACTTCAGCCAGCTGATCCTGGTGGCTGTGACATTATCAAGCAGGAAGTCCCTACACAGTCCATAGAGTAGAGGCCCATGGGAGGAGCTGTCTGAGGAATGAGAAGGGAGCATAGGCCCACGCATTTGTCCCAAGGAGCGAGACCCAACTCCCAAGCTCATGGTGGTTGGTGAATATTTCAACCTGGTGATGGCTTGAAATCAGCTGTGGTGGGAGTATTTAGACCACAGAAATCAACAAACACTGCAAATCCAGGCTTTCTATTTTTCAGAGAGCCAGTTTACCAGCACGCCACCGTGGGAGAGTAGACAGGTCAGAGGAGAGAAAGCCCTGGAATTAGTATGTTATAAAGTGCGGAAGGAGAAGTTCAGGAAAGGAAGGGACAAGTAGAGTCCTCGAAAATGATGCTACTAGAGATATCTCATTCCAAATTCCTGGTAGTGACTGGGGTTCATCCACTAGCCTCATTTCTAAAATTCCTTTTCACAAGCCTGTCTCAAGAATGGGAATTCAAGGAGAATGAAGATTCTAAGAGAACGGGAAAGGTATGAAATAATGTGGAGAATAAAATCATGAACTGACTAGAGAAACATAAAGATGACTGGGCAGGTGTTGCTCTGTGGGATAAAATGTCCCCACAAGTTTTCATCTGCTGGGGTATAAGCCTGGAGAAGGCAGATGGTGGGTTCATCTAAGGTGGGGGCTTTTGTCAATCTCACGAATATTGTGTTTATCATGTTTGCACCCAAGCCAGCCTTTTCTGGTGCCTTAGATTTACCCTTGTGCTCCTGATATTATCATTACCTCTGGTTAAAAACAAGTTCCTGATAAAGAAGTGTGTCATTGGAATGCAGCTTTCTCCCTCTCTCCTTTTTAATTAACTGTTAAATGCATTTAATAAGGTACGTCCCTGAACATCTCTGCTTCAGCCAGCCCACTTTTCTGAGTTTCTATTGAAAATATCTTGAACTTTCCCACCTCTATGGTTTTGCTTTTTCTATGCCTCTTGTTCTGGATGCCATTCTCTTTTCTGTCCTAGTAAACTCTACGCAGACCCCAAGACCAAATACCACCTCCTCCAGGAAGCCTTCACTGACCACTACAGCCGCAGTACCGCTTTCTCCATTCAACAAAGACTGTCCGGACAAAGTCCTTGGGGATTGTGTCTTATACTTTTTTCAAATGAATATTAGGGGGTGTGGTCTATCCATTACAGAGTTCCAGCTATGGAGACTTACAACAGTGAATGGTCGTCTTCAGAAGGGCACTTACTAAAAATAATACCCAATTTGCCCTTCACAAATTGTCTCTCCGCAAATGTCAAGTTCCCCATTAGTCGTCTCAGTATGCCTCCCCTGTGCCAGTTAGCATCCTGCTCTGTCTCTGTTGTTCTAAAACTAGACATTGTGACGACAGCAATGGCCCCACTGCCCCTCCTTTCATCATGATGGTCAGCTCAAGCCAGACTGACTTTGGTTCCAATCTAAATCTTTGCTTCTAGGTGATCAAATTGCGTAAAACCTAATTTAAGTAACCAAGAATAATGTGTATTTATAATACAATAGGCTTACCCTTAGTAGAGTAGAGGGGAAAAAATAAACATCTTGTTAATTCCAAATGAGTCTCTAATTAACTGAACAGAAAGGAAGGTAGTTTTGAGAATAGAGGAAAAGGGAGCAGGGCAATATTCTCCAAGACCCTTCCCGGTACTCTGGGACACCCAGGGGAGCACGGTTGGGTAGCAGGGTGACCAGATCATGTGGGCATTTTTCTTACACGTGTGGGCTTTTTTCTTGAAGAGAGGATTTTTTGCCTCCTGGTGCCTCATGAAATGCTCAGACCATATCACATTACACATGAACGTGACCAGATCTCTAGAAGAGCTTCTAATTATAAACATGGTGTTTATTTTCCTGGCCTCGTGTCATCTGATTTTCTTTTCATTTATGTGAAATAGGAGACATCAGCTTTGAAGACTCGCTGACACTTTAACGAAAATAACTTTGGTTGCGAGTTGGTCGCTTTTTATTTCTGTTTCCACGGATTCCCTAAATCAAAGATCTTAAATTCACGTTGGAGGTGAGATTCGCATCCTACTTTCGACTAGAGAAAATCCATAAATTAGCATAGGATAGAAATCTGGCCCTGACTATGAAGACAGGGGCGAGCCACAAGGCCAGCATAGGTCTCTGATACTCAAGATTTTTCCTTCCTTTGTTGGGCCAAGGTTAAATGGTTTTCCACTGTTTTGACACAGTTATATGTAAGCACCCGAAGCTATATATCCCTTCCTTTCCTTCTCCCAATTTACACATACTTTCATTTTTTTTCAGTGTAACTCAACAGAATCTGGAAATGATTTGTCACAGGATGAGAATCGTTTCTCAGAGCATTGCTCAGAAAATTTATAATCCTCTGGTTGTTTTTCAAGACTGTCAAAGAAGTAACTTGAAAATAAGCAATAACAAAGGCAACTAATTCTTAGACTTTTTTTTTTTTTTGCATCCGAACACTCTTAATAATCAAATACAGAATAAACATTCCTTTTTAAAACAGATAAAAATGAAAATTTCAAGGACTATTTCATTTTTCTTAGCTTCACTGAATCAAAATGGTAACTCATTAGTAGGCTGTGAGGGAGATACAGACACTGGCTCCTGGCCTTCGGAAGCCTAAAAGTCAAAAGGAGAAAAGCACAAAGAAGATATGAAAGACATCTGCCTGAAGCTCATGTGTTTATGACCTTCAATATACATAGAATAAGCAACCTCTATCTGCTTGGAAGATGGGAGCTGGGGAGAGCAGGGCCTGGCTGGGGGGTGAAGGCACAAGAGGGAGTTTATTTTTATGTTGGGAATCAAGTTGGCTCGGCGTTATGCTGGAAAGATTTTTTGAAAGGGAATGGCTTCAGAGATTAGAAGAAAAGGAGAGACAAGATTTGGCAGGAAAGAGTAGAGATGATAGTTTGGGCAGAGGTCTAACTGTGTGATTGGAGAGAGAGAGAACGAGAAAGGGAGCAACAGCCATAGAGATTAGACTGGTAGGATCATCTGGCTAAAGAGGAAAAAATCTTGAAGTTAAGGGATGGAGAACAGCCAGGCAAAGATTATGTTAAGAGGGTCTGTAATGGCAGCTCATTTTAATTTTAATTTGCATTTCCCTATTGCTGTAGAGATTGGGTGCCCTTTTATGTGTTTATTGACTGCTTGGCTATCGTCTTTTGTGTAGTGCCTATCTATCTTTCCCCCGTTTTCATATTGGCTTGTCTTTTTCTCACTGACTTACAAGAATTCCTTTTATAACCTGAATCTATGCCCTTTGTTGGATGTATGTACTGCAAATTTTTTCTCCCACAATGTTGCTTATCTTTTCATTCTCCTAGTAGAATCTTTGCTGCAGCAAAGTTGTTGTCCAATTTATCATTATTTTGCTTTATGGTTAGTGTTTTCTGTTTAAGAAATCTCCATTCCAAAGTAATCAATATATTACCTATTGTTGACGAAAATAATCCATAATGAATCTATAAATCAAAATTGGGGAGAGTATATTATGAGCCAGACCTGAGGACTAGCTTAACCAGGGACTCTTTCCTTCCCCAAGGAAAGAAGGACACCAAAGAAGTGGGGGTGTACAGAGTGGTTGTATGCCATCAAAGAGCATGTATCACATATGATTGAAATGTCCCTTTTACAATAGTCACGAGATTGCCCTTTCAGCATGGTGATTGATGGACACAGCAGGTAGTAGGCCTATTGTCTGGAGCTGGGTGGTCACCGAGTGGGTGCAGCAATCAATCCCTAGCCTAGAGAGAGATATTTATCCTTAAGGAAATGCCAATGTGGACAAAGTTGCATCTTTATCTTAAGGCCCTTTTTTCTTGTCTTTGGGACATAGCCAATGCTTAAAGCAAATAAATAATGCATGTTCAACAGCCACGTTAGTCCCTTTTCGAAAAACAAGGTCAGGGTGAATTAGGTTTACACCAAATGGCTTCCTCATATACTCCAATATATCCTATCACTTGCCATTTGTTTATCACTATGTTATATTTTAGGAACTTAATTTTTTGAACTTGCCCATTTAGATCTATGATTTTCTTAGCATTGATTTTTGTATATGTGTGAGATGGAGTCAAGATTCTTTTATATTTCATATGGTTATCCGGTTGATCCAGCACCATTTATTAAAAAGATCATCATGAGGCTGCCCCAATTGCATAGTGGTTAAGTTCACGGGTTCTGCTTTAGTGGCCTGGGGTTCACAGGTTTGGATCCTGGGCACAGACTTACACACTTCTCATCAAGCCATGCTTAGCGGTGTCCCACATACAAAATAGAGGAAGATTGGCACAGATGGCTCAGTGACAATCTTGCTCAAGCAAAAAGAGGAAGATTGGCAACAGACAGTAGCTCAGGGTCAAACATCCTCACCAAAAAAAAAAAAAAGATCATCACTTCCTTAATATTGTTCAAGGTGGCATTTGTCAAAATCAATTATATCCGTATGTGTGGGTCAGTTTCTGAACTCTCTATTTGTCTAAACTTGCATCAATTATTATAGCTTTGTAATAAATCTTGATATCCAGTAGGGTAAGTCTTTCAGCTTTGTTGTTCTTTAAGGTTATCTTAGCCATCCATAACCCTTTGCATTTCTACATAATTTTAGAATCAGCATTTCCACACACACATACACACTGTCAGTAATTTGATGGGATTGCATTGAATCTAAAAACCAATCTAGGTCAAACTGACAGCATTATAATGTAGAGTCTTCCAGCTCACGAACATGACATATATCTCCATCTATTTAGGTCTTCTTTAACTGAATGCACTAACGTTTTGTAGTTTTACAAGTAGAAGTCTTATACATCTTTAATTGGATTTAATCCTAAGCATTGATGTTTTTTGATGCTATCTTAAACGGTATATTTCAAATGTTATTTTTTCACTTGTTCATTGCCGGCATGTAGAGAAAGTGTTGATTTTTATATATTGTCCTTAATTTACTGACTTCGTTATATTCAATTATTAAGTTAAATAGTTCAACTATGAATCATTTTGTATTTTTTACATTCACTTTGAAGACAGCTTTGTTTCTTTCTTTCCAATTCTTAAATGTTTTATTTATATTTCTTGCCTTCCTGCATTGTTTAGGAGCACCAGTATAACGTAGAATAGAAGTGATATTAGCAGGCATCTTTGTCTCATTCATAGTCTCATGGAACAAGAGATAAAACATGATGCTTACTGTAGGTTTATTCTAACACTATTAGATTAAAAATTTTCTTTCTGGTCCTAGCTTGCTAAGAGTTTTTATTATGAATGAGTATTAACTTTTGTCATATGTGTTTTCTGCATATATTGGACAGATCATATGATTATTCTCTTGTATTCTGTTAATGTGCTGAATTACATGAACTGATTTTTAACTGTTGAACCAACCTTGCATTCTTTTGTTCTCTATGCTTTAGTCTGGAGATATTCTACTGACACACCTTAAAGCTCACTAATCCCTCTTCAGTTGTGTCAATCTGCTTTTAAATTCAACTATCGAGTTATTAATTTGTTATTACATTTTTAGTTTTAGAATTTCATGTGATTCTTTTTAATGGACTCTAATTCTTTGATGAAATTATTTTGCCATTTACTTTCTTAAGCATATTCATCAGCTTTTTAAAAACAAATCTAGCACAGATGTCAGATAACTTCGGTATCTGGATCTCCTGATGGTCTCTTTCCATTGTCAAACTTTTTCTTGTGGGTTTTCAATGATTTGGTCTTGCCAAATACTCCTTTATTATATACCAGACATTCTGTGTGAAAAACTGTAGAGATCATTTAAAGCTCTTGGGTGTTATCCTCCTCCAGAGGGTATTTACTTGTGATTTTGACAGACAGGGTAAGGCCAATCACTTTAAACTATCCTGGGACTGAGCTGGCTCAACGTCTGTTAACTCTCAGTCTGTCTGAACTTCTAAGGTGTAAACTTCTGGGTTTCGGCTGAAAGCCTGGACTGTTTATCAGGGCCACTCTTCCTTGCAGCCCCCACCCCAGCCCCATGAGATTGTTAGTCTCTGCTCAGTTTCTCAGCTTTTGGCTGCCACTTTCTTCTCAGCTTCTGGTCTAGCTGTGCCCCACCTCTACCCTTACAATGGCAAATGCCTCAAGGGGAGAAGAAGCAGCAAATATTGGGCTCAACTCTTTGTTTCCCTCCTTTCTGATATCTTGGTCCCTACTGTCCTCCCTGCCTTGACAGTTCTTCAGTGCCTTCCAAGAAATGTGTTAAAAATGCTTTTCCCAACTTTTCTAGTGATTCTGGATGGGAATATGTTAGCCCATCATAGCCAGAGTGTTTATGCCCTTCTCAGATAAGTGTTCATTGACAATACGGAATCAGAGGAATTCTTCAAGTAGAAATGGTTTTCTATGACACATCACTGTGTCAATAAATCTTAGATTAAAAAGTCTTAACTATTTAGCTGTTTAAATTGAGGAAGTACAACAGGGAGGTCAGAGATGTAGCTATACTTTAATTTTTTTTCTTTGAAATGAAATGATTTGATTACCTTATTTGGCAAGTTGGTTTCTTGAGCTACCATATATTATAATGGTTTAGGTTTTAAACCAGATACCTAATACATTATTTTATCTGTATACTTATGAAAGCTTAAATGGTAGATTTTTTTTTTCTCAAACTATAGACCATTCTACTTGAGCTTCTCCAAATAGTATATTATAAATTCATAAAAAGTAACATTAAGAGGAACACTAGACCAGTCTAAGAAATACGAGAAGAGTAATTACAAAATATGTTCAATTTATATGCATGTGACTCAGACCCCTGCCCCCAAGAGATTGTGATTCCATAGGTCTGAGGTAGAGATTTCCAGATGATTCCTTTGCAGGCAATCTGAAGACACATTTTGAGAAATACTCGTTTATAGAGTTGAAGTTAGATTTAATTCTAGCAATTCCCAATGTCTACTGTTACTCAACTATGTTATATTTCTGTTTCATGAAAACAAGAAACTGATCTGAAGTGTTTAGGATTCCATGTACATTTAATTCTTAATATGACTAGTATCCAAAATAGCTCATATTTATTGCACTAGTATAATAGTTAAATATATAGGTTTTGGAATCAGATTTCACATGTTCAAATTCTAGGCCCATCCTAACTAGCTGTGTGACTTTGGACACACAGTCCAAAGAAGTAATTTAACATCTCTGAACTCCAGCTTCGTGGGAAGAGAAATCATACTTTACAGGCTTGGCTGGGAATTAAATTGTTGTAATATAGGTAATTTGTTTATCAGTGATAAAAGCACTTTCTAAATATTAAATATTGCAACAACCATATGAGTATATGTCATAATTTTTCTTTGCTTTACTGATGGGCAAAGTTAAGTCTAGAAAGTTTGAGTAAATTATTCAAGATCATAGATTTAGTAAGTGGCAGAGGAAGCAACAAGACTCAGGTCTTTATGAACCTATTCATTGGCTCTTAGTCTAAACTCCTTCTTACTATTCAAATATCCCCAGCACCCAACCACGTGGTGGATAGAAATGTCATCTCAATAAACATTTACCTTAGGTCTGTGCCACTCAGAGTATATTGCACAGACCTTCAGCATTAGCATCATGTGGGAGCTTTTCAGAAATACAAATTCTCATGCCCCACTTCAGACTTACTAAATCAGAAACTCAAGGGGTGGGGCCCCGCAATCTGCAGTTGACCAGGCTCTGTGGGCAATTCTGATATAAGTTTAAGTTTGAGAAGCACACAATTAGATCAATGGATCTCGACTTTGGCTAAACATTAGAATTACCTGGGGAGCTTTAAAAAATTTCCCAAATCTCAGGTGCACCCAGATCAATTAAATCAGAATCTATGGAGGCAAGCCAGGTACCAGCTCCCCAGGTGATTATGTGTGGCCAAGATTGAGAATAATGGGCCTAGATTTTTTCTGCTTGATAACCCATATCTGCAAAACGGAGCATCATTGTTTCCTTCCCCATCCCTCACACACTCCTGCCTTTTTTAAGTTCCCACCTCTTCTACATTTCCAAGAGTCCCTTTGGGTATCTCACAGATGCTCAGAGTAAAGTGTAGATTGCTACTCTGGCCACTGCCATGCATTCCACTCTGGCCATCAGTTACACAGCCTTTGTCACTTGGTCCTGCTTGCCAATATCCAGGACTCACAGAGGCCTTTTCCTGGTGCTGCATCTCTGGCTAAACATCATTCGCTTGGCTACGGATCTGGACCAGAGCAGAAAGCTAACTTCCCATTTTCTAAGTCCTGCTCTTTTACTGAGTGCTCCCAGCAGAGGCCCTCAGAGAGGGGACAGCTCTCTTTGTTTTCAAAATAGGCCTTTCAGGTTCAAGGTGTTCACTGCTCCTGGGGTAGCTCAGTTGGGATGTTTTAAATAGATAAGAAGCATCACTTCCCTCCGAGCTTCAGGTCCTCTTGCTGAGTCTGCTTATTGTGCCAGATTCTACCTCAAGTAGGTATAAATTCTCCTTCTGGGGCTCTCCCATCACACTGCAGCTTGCCTACTGTCATCAGCATCCAATTGATCAAACACCCATGAACGTTGACACCAGTTCAGCCTCAATGGCACCCAAATCCACATGCCAGACCTACACTGGGCAAGCCAGTACTCTTGCTATAAATGTAGGGAATGCAATATATTTAGTATAGCTATTTAAATTTTGTAAACAATGGTCACCTGAACATAAGAACTAATTCATTCAGAATCAAACTGATTGCAAAACTGAAAAAACTGGATCTTTCACATACCTTATACTTGATTGTGACACTTTTATATTTTGAGATAATTGTAGCGTTACATACAATTGTTAGAAAACAACCCAGAGATCCCATCCAGTTTCTCCCAGTGGTACCATCTTGTATAACTACAGTACAATATCACAACTAGCACATTGACGCTGATACAATCCATCAATCACACTCAGACAGCGGTTTCAGTTTTACCTGCACTCATGTGTGTGTCTGTGTGTGTATTTAGTGCTACGCAATTTTTTCACATACATAGATTCATATGGCTGCCAAAATACAGAACAGTTTCATCACAAGGCTCCCTCATGCCACCCTGGTGGGAGAATAGGAGCACCACCTGCTTTCAACTGGGCAGGAAATGGGAGATCAGCTCCCCATCAGCCCCAACAACACCGCTGGGCAGGAGGAGTGGAGTACCACCACCTGATCCTGCAAGATAGGTGTTGGGCAGGAAGATCAGCTCCCCATTCCACCCCACTGAAACGGGAGTCGGGGGGAGAGGCAGTTTTCCCATTAGTGTTTGGCTCGGTAGAGCAGATATTGCCATAAAGGCTTTCCATTATGAGGGCACTCTTTTGTTGGTTCTTGTGAGTAGGAGGAACAGACTTTTCTTAGAGTTTGCTTTAGCTATGCCTGTTGGCAATTCCAGGATGGAGGCTGCCATAGCACTCTGTCTGGGATATGTGGGAGGCAATAAGGAAACCTAAAGAATCATCACCATGTTCTCTCTCCAGTCCCAAAGTCCCTAGGCAGTCTACCTTCATCTTTCCTGTTTTGAGTCTTCCTGTGTTTGCTCGTTGTGTTACGTCCACAACGGCAAGAGGGGGACATGGGAGGAATAGGTGCTCCATCTTGGCAAGAACCAGAAGTCTGATCTATACTTGATTTTTAAGAGAAATAAATAGGTATCAGGTACGTTGATACCAGCAATTAATTCATATAAGCAACTTTTCAAAATGTTATAATTTTCATTTAGCTCAATATTCTACACCTGTCATATAATTATGCTGAGATACATGACAAGAATTCGTTTTCAAAATGAGAATATTCTATAAATAGCTTCTGAAGCATCAAAGGAAATTCAATTTTCTCTGTAGTTTTGTGTGAGTGTTTTTAGATGAATTTTTTCCTTCAATGTTTGTTTTACACTTAACCAGAAACACACTACCTAACCAATTTGGCTAAGAGATTTTATTGCACATGGAAAACTTCGAGCAGAGTTAGGTTACTAACCAAATATGAAGACAGCTTTAAAAATAGTACCGCTGTGAAAAAGATCCTAAACAACTCTCAGAGATGCAATGTCTTTCTTCAAGGATGTGGACGTTATCATGTTGAAATCTCCACTGGGTAAGCAAGACAAAAACATGCCAGACTTTCAGTAAGAAGACGTTAAATTAGATTGTTTACTTTCTTTCTTAAATTTATAAAAGTAGTTTATGCTTCTGGAAAAGTATTCAAACAAAACATAAATACCAAATGGAACATGTAACAAATCCCTTTCTCCTTTGGCCTTCAACACTCCCCTCTCTGTTAACAGTTTCAGTGTGTTTGATTAGATTTTGGAAACAGCCTTCAGCAGTTAAAGGTTTCTATGTCCAGGTGAACTCAAAACCTCTCAGTCCCTGGAGACTCTTACGATCAGTCACTGGGAGGTGCCTCGGGTAAGTGGGGAAGAGCTCTCTCTCAGCTCTGTGCCAGCTTGCAATTCATGGAGAATAAGATGTGGCTACCCTTTAAAACACACACGCGCATGTGCACACAACACACACTTGCTGACACATGTACATTTCATATACTTGTTATTTGAAAAGACCCTTTCAGTGGCACCTTCAGTCGTGTGCTTATTCCTGACTTTATATGGAAACCTCGAAGTCGTCTCTACGGAAGAACAGAATGTGGTATGTAGGGGGCATTCAATGAATGCCTATTGAACAAACTAATTATTCCAAGGGGCAATAATATATCTGTGTTTGTGTTCTTCATTTTTTAAAAAACGATTACCATAGCAAATAATTTCACAAATAGAGCACAATATACAAAAGCCTGCTGATTATTATCCCCCAATATTTTCTTAGGAAGCTTCTCTGGCCTTAAGTTGTCCAGTCCCACTCTCTAACTCATGGACAAAATTATGCCAAATTTGTGTGGGTGGGGTACCAGGGAAACTATGAATCAATTAGTCCTTACAGGCTCAGCTCAAAATGCATGGACTGTGAAGCCTTGCCCGAGTGTCCTGATGAGAAGGACTTGCTCCCTTTTTCCAACCTGCCAGCCTTTGTTCAGTACCTCTTTTATGCTGTTTAGCACAGACCTTTGTGGTGGATGGTGGGGTTTGCTAATATTGAACACGGTGTCAACATTTTCTTGGTGTGCAGGCACTGTCTCATTCATTCTAATATTCCTTGCTCTACTGGGTACAATGCCTTCCCCAGAGAAGGCAGTTAACAAATATGGATTGAATAAACCACATCTTGATTTCAAGGAAACCCCAATTAGCTACAAAATTGGATTTTTCCTCTTGTTCATGTATCTACATTTTCACAATAAGCATCACTATTTTGATTCTATTTGGTTAGAAATAATGCTTTTTCAAATCAAAGAGTTTATTAATCTGAAATATTTTGGTAAGTGATTTGTAAAATGAGAGATTAAGGGCACAGCTGCTTTCCCACATAGGTGAACCAAGCCTGAATCTCCCAGAGAAATTGTCTGAAGCTCTTTGTTCAAGATCAGCCGCTGAGAACCGGATTTCTTCTTGGTTGATGCTGAGAATTTAAATAATGTTCAGAGACACTAGGAGGGTAAATGGTAGCTTATTGGAAAGGACACAAGCTCTGACAGTAGGGTACTATGTTTTCCTGGCATCCACATTTCTTTGTAAAGGTCTATTTGCATGTATCACCATCTCACTGTGATGACATTATGAAATGTTCCCTAGACCTTATACACATACCTATATCTAAGGAAACATCCATTCATTCTTAGCTGCTGCCGAAAACCAACTTTAAGGTTTTTAAAACCCTGTCTCCGTGATTGTGGCTGGCTCAGATGCTTTGGAAAAGTGTACTTGATCTGTCCATGTGATGTCTCTATGAAATATAGGAAATAGAAGCAATAAATCTTTTACCCATGGCTGATTCTCTCAGACTCCACACACATGTTCCAGGTGAGAAAGTAGGCTAGCTTAACATTTAACTTTTCATATTGAGTCAGAATAAGGATTAGTTTCCAGAGAGATCAAAGAAACATCTGGCTATGTAAAATTATTAGTTATAGAATAATATTTCAGGGTTGGTATTTAGGCCTGAGGTATGGGCACTTCTAGAACACTGGACCTATTCTACTAAACTAGGCTTTCTGCCTTTCCCATTCCCACTTTTGGTGTCCACATCCCTAAGTTGGGCAAAATGAGCACAGTTTACCTAAGGTGTTCCATTACCTGGTGTGACAGCCAACTCTCGGCCCTGATAACAGTATGTATATGTATTTCTGAGTTATCCTTTTCGGTTTTCTATTCAGATAAAAACTCACAGGAAGGGTAGGGGGGTTGTAGGTCGCTCCCCTCCTCACCATCTCCTTACCCCCTCTCCTCCTCCCCACCCACCACCTTGGGCCAGCAGCTTAGTGATGTGATCCTTGGCTGCACACCAGAAATGACTGATTCTGCCAGTCTAAGGGACCAGTTTGGTTTAGGGTTTCAGGGCTTCCTTTCTGCACCCTCAGGAGTAGGGCTCAGGACTCTCCTGTCATTGGGCAGAGGTCGCAGAGAGCACATGGCTCTACCCATTGGTGGAGAGAGGAACCCAGCGCGAATCTTTTGTCGCAGTTATAATTATTGAGCTATAACATTAAACGGCAACTAGAACCTCTCCCTGGAAAATTGCATGTTTAAATTTGCAAAAGAGTTAACTGAACAGAGGACACTCTTCCTAGTCACCCGTAAAGAATGTTCTCACCTTACGTCTAGCCATCCTTGAAGGTGTTTCTTTGGTGATGTAACCCCTTACCCTGTTATATCCTTTGGGTCATGCTCAAGATGGTTCTGTTCATTTTTCAAAGCCACATCATGACTTAATGGCTCATTCTTTTCTCTTCTCTGTTCTCAAAAGCTGACTCTTCTCTTTGAAATGCCATAAGCACCCAGACCTACTTGTTTATGTGAGTGCCAGCATTTGCACTCAAGTAATGGCTTGAGAAGGCTTTCCAGTTGGTTTTATTTTGGAGGCACAATCTCCATTTCCTTCCTCTGGTTAACACAAGGGACTGCTTTAGGCAAAGCCTTTATTTTTGTTATTTTCTAATTTATGATATTAAATTAGAGAGTGTGAGGGTAAGATGAATTGGTTACTTGTAGTCCTAACCAAGAGGAGTTTGGAAATACTGATCACAAATTAGCTGTAAATACGTTCCAGAAAATAACTTTCAGACGACCCACATGGAGACAAAGCCTTCAGCAATATATTTATATGGTTTGGTTTTATGTTAGTGATAGATCTCTGTTTTTAGTTTGCAATTTTGAAAGAGTTCAACAGCTGAGTTGGAAACTAAAACCTGCCCTCTAAAATATACAAGTGAGATATGGGGTATAATCCCAAAGGCAGAGCCTGCTCCTAGTTTGGCATTCTTTGGTTCCAGTTGTTGACTAGAGAGAATTTAGAGTTTAATAATAAAACCAAGAAATGCTTTTAATGCAAATTCCTTGCATTACATTTGTCTCTTTGAAGAACAAGTGGACATTCTTGCAAACTACCAGAATAGGAGGCTATTTTTCTTTTCTCAGCCCAGCGGCTGTAAGTAGATATGGAAGCCAAGGCCTCATGAATTTTATGTCACATTTAATTTTATTTTAGGAAGGTTAAAATACAGGGCTTTAAACACTCAACCAGACATGTCGTTTTCTTTGTACTTTTCTGTACAGTGTTTCTTAGTTTACCACAATAAGCACATATTATTTTATAATGTGTAAAATGTTATTTTAGATTGCCAGTTATACTCACCATGATGCTAAGAGGAAAATAAACATGATACAAGACTTTACAGGCAATGGGTGCTTTCATTAAGCAATATACGCTTACACTGGGATGGAAGAAACCTACAGACATATGCAAATCATCTTGAGCTCTTGTCACCTGTACAGTGATCACCCCAATTTCAATTTCAAATATTCTCTCCATTGTCCCCATATGTTCATTCTTATCTATCTATCTATGCATCCATCCATCCATCCATCCATCCATCCAATCATCCATCCATCTATCCATTGTTTCCTCCCACAAAAGATTTATGGGAGCATACAAAGCTAGATAGACAAATAAAATTTAGAAGCAGGAGAAAAAGAAAAGTGAAAAATAGAGGTGAGTAAGTACGATAGATCATAATGATTTGTATTGGGCTACAATTCTAAGACTTTTCTTAGCCACCACCAAAAGAAAACTTGGTTGGTCACTAGATTCAAGATCAAAACAAACCAGTTGCTTGGTAGAAATGCTGTTGTTCTTGGTACTAAAGCCAGACAGGAAATTCTTCTAAGAGGCTCATAAAGAAGACTGTGTCTTATGATGAACACCCATGACAACATCCTTGCAACAGAGGTGGTGACTTATTTCTTACACAGCCCGTCAATATAGGCTGGTGACATCGTATCAAGGAGAAATTCTGTAAAAATGAGTTCTGCAGCCAGCAGTCAGTCCAGCTTCATCTAGAAGTTGACCCTGTTGACCACAGACACATATAAAGTCTCAGGATAGTGCATGGCCCTAGTAAGTGCTCAATAAATATTAGCGATTAGTGTTACTGCTCCTATTATTGCGTGTCAGATGTGTGCCTTCTCTTTAATGGGGAAGAGATGGGTCCACATCATGTAGGTGAGCAAAAGTGGCCAGGAGGAGCATCTCTGAGCTCACAGCTCTCACCTCCCACGTAGGCCCTCTGGCACTTTTGCAAGCACTAAACACACTCAGCCTTAGGTTGGGCAATGCCACGTTTGGGCTCTCCAGGAAAGGAAGGCTTGCTCCAGGTAACACTTGAAAACTGAAACTCCATAAATAGAGTTAACGCCAGTGTGGGGAGCAAGCCAAATCTGAGCTAAGAGGAATACCTTCCAAGCAGAGACCTGTGAGCATTTCTTTCTGGAAGGACAAACTCCTTTTAAGGAATTAAACAGGCTATTAGCAATCCTTTGTGATTTCCCAGACTTACCCCAGGATAGAAGAGTGAAAATTCGGCCTTTAGATCTTTAGGCCCACGTGACTCCAGGATCCAGAAGGACCTCCCTCTATGTTCTGCTCCCCCAACCCCCTTCTTTCTTGCCTTGTCCTCCTTTTCTAAATCTTATTAAATGGTTCATCACAGTTGGTCCTATCATGTCAGAAGGCGGTGACCGCCAGAATCTGCCAGAACAGAATCCATCTGGGGTTGAGATACCCTCCCCGGGTTAATCTCTTTGGTGGTTACATGTAAAACATGGGACAGCATGTGGCAGAGATTAAGCGGGCCTGGGTATTGAATTCCCAGCACCAGGATGTGTGGGGGCCTGCATCCCTCACAGTCACGTCACTTTCTTCTTTTAATGAAAACTGAAACCCAGCTCCAGCCAGAGGGCAGTGGGAGTGAACAAATGTTTAGGGAAAGAAAATAGAAATGTTTCAGAAGGCTGACTCCCCCCACCCTTGGTCTCTTCTAGAAAGAGCCTCTCCCTTCCTCCCAGCCTGTGGGATGCAGGAGGGGCTGCAGGAGGAGATGAGGAGGGCTCATGGGGAGGAATTAAGTGTGGCTCGGTCTGTTTCTGGCTTCTCTGTAAATACTGCGACACCTCCGAATGGAGGAACAGCTGAGATAAGTGACTGCTAATCCCCCAGTGCTGGGAGGAGGCCTGGCGCTCCCTTCCAGATCCCAGCAGATGGTGGATGAAACAGGCTTCCCTCGAGGCAAGGGCAGTGGGAACTGTCCCACCTTCTGTTCCTTCAGCTTGCCCCGCACGTCTCCCTCATGGCCTGTCCCTGCCCAGAAAGGCCTCGCTGGCCCTCAAGAGCCCTGGGGACACGCCCCTGCTTTGCCATCCCACCGGGATGCTCAAGGTCAGCCAAGCTGGACTCTGGCCAGCCCTGGCAGCTCGGGCAGCATTCAGCAAAGCTCTGTGGGCCTGAGGAAGAACAGCCGGGCAGTGCCGCCAAGTTTCTCCCTCTGAATCACCTGGGGAAGAGGAGCAATGACTTACAGAAAATGCAGATTCAATCTTACAGGGGGAAACCTGGGAATCTGCATTTCTATTAGGCAACTCCGGTAATTTGGCTGCAAGCGGTTCTAGCATTACACTCTGGGACACAGCAGTCCAAGCAGACTGGAAGGTGTTAGGGACAGGGCACAAAGTCAGGGCCGGGGTTTGAATCCTCACTCTTCCATTTGTTCATCTGTGTGACTGCGGGCAGAATAGGCACAATGGTTCCCCACCCCACAGGAGGTGACCCAGTCCTTCTCAACCTGCAGGACACAGCCATTCCTGCAGTCGGAAACCAACTTAGTCACAATTTGCATCAAGAAATCTAACTGGGGGGCCGGCCTGGTGGCATAGTGGTTAAGTTCGTGCCATACACTTCGGTGGCCCGGGGTTTGTGGATTTGTCTCCTGAGCACGGACCTACACACCACTCATCAAGCCATGCTTTGGTGACGTCCCAGAATACAAAATAGAGGAAGACTGGCATACGTGTTAGCTCAGCAACAATCTTCCTCAGGCAAAAAGAGGAAGACTGGCAACAGACGTTAGTTCAGGGCCAACCTGCCTCACCAAAAAAAAAAAAAAATGTAATTGGGAGATTGGTGGCACAACAATATGAATATAATTAACACTACTGAACTGTACAATTTTAAATGGGTAAGATGGTAAATTTTATGCTATGTGTACTTTACCACAATTTAAAAAAAGGAATATCTAGAATGCACCAGAGAGGATAAGCCATTTTTATACAGTTACATAGACACAGAAGTCAATCTCATTTTTCAAATTAAATGGATCCCTGAATAATTTTGTCAAATGAAAACCAGTCATTGAATTTTACTTTCACATTGATTTATATTTTGAAATATATGTAAAATAAATAGATAAAAACTATATAAAAAATAAGGTTTGGAGTTTTAAAATGTAGAAACTGAGCAATGTTACAATGAACAAATAGCAAACCGTCATAGATCTTTAAGTGAAAAAAGTGTTCCTTCTTACCATAAACATAAAGCCCATGAAAACACATTTGCTCTAAGTGGAAAAAATGAAATTGTTTTAAAAACCTTTTAAGGGTGAAGATTGTTTCATGAAACTGGTCTCAGTGCTCCCCTGACCCACCCACCCCCACCAGGGCAGACTGATCCCGAGGCGGGTGGGCTGGAAGGGGTCTCCTGAGCCTTGGAAGTATTTGCAAAGGATTCAGGTCAATAACATGGTGTCAGTGATAAGCTAGACTTTCTAGGAGTTCCCTTTGCATTTATGGCAGCCAACATGGGAATCTGCCATCAGCCGCTCCCCAGTAGAAACCGTCTTTCTTCCACACAACTGTTCATGAATTTCAGCCCTACTCTACTTTAAAAACAATGAAATAAACCTTCCTCGAGGACGCTTTCTCTGAATCATCTTTTGGATCCCTCTTCTTGTGACTACGCCAGTGATTCCCTCCCTTTCCTTCCCAGCATGTACCATAAGTATCTCTGACTTTTCTATAACTGCCCTAGAGGATGCGTCCTGCTCTATTTTGTTTATCACTACATCTGTGACTAGCACAGTTGTCGTCCCATAAATATTTGCTGAGTCAATAAATGAATGAAATTGACCCAATTCTTCAAAAGAGAGAGCTATGGCTGCCTCCAAAAGTATCATTATTACTGAATCATAATAGTTACAATGTGCTTTCTATCTTGTATGTGGCTGATATCACTTGTCTCAAATTATTACAATAATTGATAACTCCTCCCCCCCCCCCCCCCCCCCCCCCCCCCCCCCAGAAAAGAGTTACTGTGTCCTTCTTCAGAGGGGCAACTTGGGGCTCAGGAAAGTTAAGTGATTTGCCCAAGATCAAATGGACAGTAAGTGATAGAGGCAGGATTTGAACCCAGAGCTGTCTGGCTGTAACACCAGTCCCGTTTCTCCTTTGCCTTGGTTCTTCTGCCTCTGCCTGAGTGGAGGCAACTCTGCTCTTTGTATCCCTTCAATAGGCATCTTCACTGTAAAACGCCCGCTGTGTGGTGAGAGATGATCCCAGCCAGGGCCCTCAGTGGCCCCATCACCCTGCTGCCCCCACAGTTCCTTCTCCAGACCAACCCAAACATGGTTGGGGAGTTCAAGGGGGAGGGCTCAGCATTCCCCAGTCCAGACCACTATCTAATCAGCAGGCCTCCTCAGCATATCAACCCAAGACCACTCTAGCAATGGATGCCTGTGCCCAGTGTTCTATTTTTAACCGGTGTGAATGGGAAGAAAAACACAAGCACTAAAACCCAAAGCGCCAGTCAAGAACAGAGGATGCAGGGCACCCCAGGGCAAACTAGTGACCTGTGCCCTTCTTATGTCTCTCTGTTCCTTTCTCCCCTCCGCGATTTCGTGTCATCTTTCTGTTCCCTCCTCCAAAGTCCCAAGATCCTTCAAAATCTGTTTCCATGAAGGAGCTGATATCACTTAAACCAATGCTTCTCACACTTGAACATGCATACGAAGCAACTGGGCATCTTGCTCAAGTGCCCATTCCAATTCAGTAGTTCTAGGGCGGGGCCTGAACTCCTGCTTTCCTCACTCATTCCTAGTTGTGCCCATACTGCTCATCCACGGGATGTGTTCATATGGTTGAAGAGGCTGCTATCTTCTTGACAAGAAACATTTGCTCTTTTAGTCTTGTCTCCACCTGGAAGGCCTTTGCTCCCAGTTTACAGATGTCCATCCCTCCACCAGCAAGTGGATAAGCTACTTTTGGCATTTGTGCCTTCATTCGGTTTGGCAGCAGGGGATCCTTTTGGAGACTGAAGACCAGACAGAGTCTGAGTTTGGTTGGGCAAACTGGGCACAACATGGAGGAGCGCTTCCTGATAGCCCCCTGGGGTAAACTTGCCCCTTCTCCAGCAAGATTTGGCCAGGCTCTCACAGCAGCCCTCCTTAGCCTCTTCCCTGGCCAGACCCTGTGCCACGCATGGGCTGGGGACCAAGGTGGCCTTGGTTACTCTCAGCTTTCTACCCTAAAGGAGCACAGCTCAGCTTCCTGAGTAAAATCATCCAGGCTGGTGGGGACTAGGCCAGAAGGGTGCTGTGTGCCAGGTGCCCCTTTCCTGGCCACCCAAATGTGCTGCTGTGGTGCCCTTTAGGCCCAGGAGGACTGCCAGGGCTCTGCTCCTCCAGCTCCCAGGCCTGGAAGATGAGAAGCTGCTGTTGCTCCCCAGCTGCCCGCTGGCCCAGCTGTCGGGACCCCTCAGCAGAGGGCAGGGTGCCAAGCCTTCCCGCTCATATGTGGCTTATTGTCTCTTAGGCTGGCGGGGCTGCGGAGGAGAGCCCACAGCATACCCAGGGCGCACCCCCACCCAGGAAGGGGGAGCGGGTGGGCTGGCGTCACTTAGTCTTCCCCTGCCCCCTACCCTTCCCCGCCTGCCCCTCCCTAGTTCCCTATTTGGCCATCCCCCTGGTTGCCCCCTCCCCTTCCTTACATGGTCTGGGGGCCCCCTGGCTGATCCTATCCCCTGCCCTTGGCTCCATGAATGGCCTCGGCGCTCCTCAGTGGTGCGAAGGCGACCAAATAAGGCAAGGTGGCCGACCGGGCCCCCCACCCCTGCCCCCGGCCGCTCCAACTGACCCCGTCCATCAGCGCACTATAAAGCAGCGCGCCGTGCGCCCGGCACCCAGCGCCCGCCGCCCGAGCCGAGCCGAGCCCGCCCCGCCGACGGTGAGTCAGCGCCAAGCCCTGCGCCCTCCCTCCCGCGCAGCCATCGCCGGGGCCTGCGCTCCTGCCGCCCCGTCACTTTTTTTTTTTTTAAAGACCAAACTTTTCGATTTGGTTCTAAATTCTTTGTCCCGGGTCGAAACAGAAGAGGGGCGAGCGGAAGGGGAGCCTTGCGGCCCCCCACGGGGTGTATGGGGTCCCTCCTTGGCGTGCTTTTCCCTCCACCTGGGGCACTGGCAAGGGCGTGTGGATGGGGCCGAAGTGGGTTCCCAGTTGGTAAAAAGGTGAAAATGTAAAGGGTTGGGGAGGACCTGCTAAGGGCGGACGGTCCCTCCTTGCATTTGGGGCACAGGGTGAGCCTCCTGGCCAGGAAGCCTGGGTGGTTCTCTCCCCTTCTCTACGCACCCCCTTACCCCGGATCTCTGCAGCTTCTTCCTGCCTTTCTTTTTCTGCCCCGAGGGGAAGGGAGATGGCAGGCGCCCCACCCCCAAAACCCTCTCTGCTTGGTCCCCTCCTTTCGGGGCGCAAGAAGGCCAGCCCCGCAGGCACTGAGCGCAGGCTGCCCTACTCTCCTCAACCTGCAGACCCCGCCAAAGCTGTGCCAAGATGTGCGACGACGAGGAGACCACCGCCCTGGTGTGTGACAACGGCTCTGGGCTGGTGAAGGCCGGCTTCGCGGGCGATGATGCGCCCCGCGCTGTCTTCCCTTCCATCGTGGGCCGCCCACGCCACCAGGTAAACTTTCTTGCCCCTAGGGCCTGCTCTCTCCTGGAGCAGTCCCCAGCCCCACTCCACGCCCCTTCCTGCCCTCTCCTCAGCCCAGCAACCTAGGAATGTCTCACCTGACCCTCTTGTTTCCTTAACTCTTTATGTCAAATAAGGAAAAGATGGATTAGCTTCAAATCCAAGCCAAGACAAGCAATACACCACCCTCCAACATACCAGAAATGTACACCTTCCCCGGGGCCACTGCAGAGACACAGCTCTCCAAGGGTCCAACTCCCTGTGTGAAAAGGCAACAGCTTCTGTCCTCCGCTCTTGACCTGCCTTGTTAGTCTTCTGTGTCTTTCTCCACCTCTTAGACACTTCACTTTTTTCCTTGACGTCCCTTTTCAGCCCTGTTCAAAACTTAGAACTTCTCTCAACCAACTAGGACCAGCCCACACTCTTCCTTCTTATTCACAGCCAGTTTACAAGGCTCCCAAAAGATGTAATCCATCTGCTTCCTGGCTGTTGCATTTTTAGAAGCCAGGCGTGACAGAGGTAGTAAGTGACATGTTGAGAGTGACATGCCACCTTGTTTATTGACAGAAATGCCACGCTCTCGGGCTTTGCCACCTGCCTGGCCAGCCAGGCTGCCAGGGAGAAGAGCTGTGGTCCTCAGTGTTGGTGATTGATGGGTACTCCAGGACAGCTCGAGCCGGCTGGATTTCACGGGCAGGGTGATAATGGCATACCAGCCCATCTTTTTATGTTCACTTGATGAATGTCAAAATCTTTTCTTAGGAGAAATACAGTGTGTCATTAATTCAGTCATTCCACAATGTAGTCATTTATAATCCCGGTTGACATGGGTGATGAGCTTAATAATTTCATGAAGGCATTATGCTATTTTTAAAATGAGATGAGGTTCTACTTCTTCCATGAAATAGCTTCATTCCCCTCCCCCTAGTTATAATCTAAACAATAGAATTATACCTCTTGGGGGAGGGAAGGGAAGAAGGTACTAGATTGGTTTTAAATGATATTTCTAAATTGGGGTAAAATCCTATTGTTTCTTATTTCTGGTATTTATAAGACTTGGGCAGTTAGGTGTAAATTTATAAGGCATCAATTATATTTCTGGGCATGGTAGGAGCTTGATTTTCCCATCTTTTTCTTTTTATAGGGAGTCATGGTGGGTATGGGTCAGAAGGATTCCTACGTAGGTGATGAGGCACAGAGCAAGCGAGGTATCCTGACTCTCAAGTACCCCATTGAGCACGGCATCATCACCAACTGGGACGACATGGAGAAGATCTGGCACCATACCTTTTACAATGAGCTCCGTGTGGCCCCTGAGGAGCACCCCACTCTACTCACTGAGGCCCCCCTGAACCCCAAGGCCAACCGAGAGAAGATGACCCAGATCATGTTTGAGACCTTCAATGTCCCTGCCATGTATGTGGCCATCCAGGCAGTGCTGTCCCTGTATGCTTCTGGCCGTACCACAGGTATGTTTGGGCTGTGGGGACAGTCACTGATGAATCTCATTCTCCAGTCATTGACCTTGCTGTGAATCAATTTCCCCAAATGAAAAAGGAATGATCCCACTCCCCAGGAAGGTGTCTGTGCTAAGAGAGCTAACAATAGTACCCTGAGGCTAGTTTCAGGGAACACTTATTTGTGAGAGCTGGATGTTCTTTTAGCCAAAGTATGTGATGCCACATATTGAGGCTCTGCACAATGTATCAGCCTGGATTACAGCAGGCACTGGTATGTGTTCATACCATCACAGCCCGTGGGCAAAAATCCCTGAAGAAAGCCCATATTCCCACCAGGGTCTGAGTCAAAAAAAAAAAAAGAGAAACGTGTAAGTTAGATGGGAGGACAGAAAAACACACGTGGATGCTTACATAATGTGCTAATGGCTGATAAGAGGATGGTCATTTGAAAGTGTCCCGGGGAAATTTTTCTACTACAATATTTTAAAGGATGAACTATTGTGGCTCCACTATGCTCATTTTTATTCTTTGTGTGTAAGGAATCTAATTTTATTTGGACCCTCGCCCAGTGCTAGTTTCTCTTAGCCAAGATTCCATATAGGCTTCGACCTGGCTGAAGCGGCGGTATCCTCAGGGATTTACCTTGTTCTCGTCTATTTCCTCTGACAGGCATTGTTCTGGACTCTGGGGATGGTGTAACTCACAATGTCCCCATCTATGAGGGCTATGCTTTGCCCCATGCCATCATGCGTCTAGATCTAGCTGGTCGGGATCTCACTGACTACCTCATGAAGATCCTCACTGAGCGTGGCTACTCCTTTGTCACCACTGGTGAGTGTGTAATGTGTGTCTCATGTGCCACAGAGTGTCTGCTTTTTCCTTCTGCCAGCGAATCCACCTCCCTCCCCACAGCTGACTACATTCTTCAGAGCTTGACTGTGATACCCTTTATATCTGCAGCTGAACGTGAAATTGTTCGTGACATTAAAGAGAAGCTGTGCTATGTCGCCCTGGATTTTGAGAATGAGATGGCCACGGCTGCTTCTTCCTCCTCCCTGGAGAAGAGTTATGAACTGCCTGATGGCCAAGTCATCACTATTGGCAACGAGCGCTTCCGCTGCCCTGAGACACTCTTCCAGCCCTCCTTCATCGGTGAGTTGTAGGGTCTGGTATGGAGGCACAGCCTGTCCCTGGAAATCTAGGGGTCTCCCAGAGTAAAGTCTATTAAAATCAAGAAGGATTAAGGGGCTCTTGAGTTAAAAGAAGTCATAGCTTGGAGTCCCACACAGCTCACCCTCAGGTCTTGATGGCTCATTAAAGGGACGGTCATCACTGTTCTGTTGCAGTAATATGATAATGGATGACTCATTGACTTCATCTCAAAATAAAGGATGAGACAGAGTAGTAACCGAATAATCCATATCTGCAGGAAAGGGACGATTACCCAAGAGTGCTGACTTATTCCACTAAGTTCTAGCACCAAGTAGCTGGACTTTCCTTTTAAGTTACTTGTTGAATGCAACAACAATCCCTCTCATACTAATAACCGGACACTTACATGTCACCAAACATCCTTCCTAAGGAATGATTTCCAGGAGGAAGCTTGTCAGGATCTTATTTTAGTCCATAAATAAAAATTGCATTAATTTGACTTAAGTGTGTGTCTTATCGTTTTCCAATACATCTCCATACATCTGACGGATATAGCAAGTGTTCACTGCAAACAGGTGCTAAACACAGTTGCTCATTTCTTGGCAGTCTGTTGTGGAGTAACTGTCAGCACTTTTAGAGACACCTGTTCCACAAATGCCCTGCAGTGTATCTTATAGAGGAACATATGTTTCAGAGACAAATGGTGACAGTTTACCAACACAGAGGAGTCCTGTTCTCTTCTCTCTACCGTGGCCCCCTGGCCTGAGTGCACTGTGATTTTTTTTTTTTAAGATTTTATTTTTTTCCTTTTTCTCCCCAAAGCTCCCCGGTACATAGTTGCATATTCTTCGTTGTGGGTCCTTCCAGTTGTGGCATGTGGAACACTGCCTCAGCGTGGCTTGATGAGCAGTGCCATGTCAGTGCCCAGGATTCGAACCAACGAAACACTGGGCCGCCTGCAGCGGAGCACGCGAACTTAACCACTCGGCCACGGGGCCAGCCCCTGTGATTTTTTCTTTAACTTGTTCCTAGGTATGGAATCTGCTGGCATCCATGAAACGACTTATAATAGCATCATGAAGTGTGACATTGATATCCGCAAGGACCTGTATGCCAACAATGTCTTATCTGGAGGTACTACCATGTACCCTGGTATCGCTGATCGCATGCAGAAGGAAATCACTGCCCTGGCTCCCAGCACCATGAAGATTAAGGTAAGAGCTTCTGTGGCTGGGGGGAGCCATGGCAGGTCTTGGTATTCCAGGCGGACCTGCATGCCTGTTTTCTTTCTCCTCACGCTTTGCTCCCTGTCTCCTATAAACTTTACCTTTTAGCTTTTCTAGCACTTTTTCTGATTTTTCTATCACTTTTCCCAAGATAGGAGACTTTAAAAACATTTTCAAGCAGTGGATAAAAATAAACCTTTAAAGGAACAAAACAATCTTTGAGCACATTTTAAAAGTCCCCATCTTTTGAGCTAACCTCCACCATGCATTTAGCTTGTTGCCACATTATACTCCAGTTCAGAAAAGTGTGGAAATTCTAGAGTCTCTGATAATGAAAATGATGAAATAGAGGAAAGTTCGTAAAACTTGACTCAGCCATATTAATTTGTGGCATGATGTAGCTCACAGTACAGTGAATTAAAATCTAATATTTTTTTTCTGTGACTCTCCCCAACATCTTGTCGCTTGCCCTGCTGCTTGGAATGTCAGCGTTCACTGGAAGTTTTTGTTTTCTTCTTGCAGATTATTGCTCCCCCTGAGCGCAAGTACTCTGTCTGGATCGGGGGCTCCATCCTGGCCTCGCTGTCCACCTTCCAGCAGATGTGGATCAGCAAGCAGGAGTACGATGAGGCAGGCCCGTCCATCGTCCACCGCAAATGCTTCTAAGGTGCCTTGTCTCTCAGTCCACCTTACATTCAGGATGACAGTATCATGCTTCTTGGAGTCTTCTGAATCACCCTCCCTCATCTCTCATCCATCATTGTACAGTTTGTTTACACACGTGCAATTTCTTTGTGCTTCTAATATTTATTGCTTTATAAATAAACCAGACCAGGACTTGCAACCGACAAAAGCCTTTCATTTCTTTTTGGGGTAGGCATGGGGTGGGGCCAGTGATGGCTTCCTTCAGTCTGCGAACTCGTGTATTGGTAGCTTGGACACCATGTGCATTGTAATGTTACTGCACCACGAAGTTCACCAGATGAATTAGTGTGACGTTTAGCTGGGAGTTACAATACTAAATTTTGATTTTATGCTTTGGGACAGAATCATGAGTATATTTCACATCTGAAAAGTAGATTAGGTTTAGCTCCACATAAGCAAGAAACAGCCTCGGTTAACACAGTTCTTTAAGATTCGTTGCTACGGATGACACTGAAAATTGTTTTAGCGTATGTTCCAGTTGTTTTTGTAGCTTTGTGGAAACCACATATATATTGGTAGTGAGAAAGTCAAGGATTATTTTCAATAAATTAGCTTCAATTCTCACTTCTTGGACTGTTCAGTTGTCTTCCTCAGGGCTCTGCATGTTAATGGTGAAACACTGAAGCCAGCTGACAGTTAAGCACAGCCATGTCCTATTCCAAATGCCCCCTACACAGATCAAGACCACTGTGTGCGTTCAACACAAATGAGAGGAAACAGCTGCCAGATACTTCTACCTACCCGCCTAACTTGTGGGACAGAGGTCTTTAATCTTTTCACTTCTTTGAAATCTTGGGATCGTGGGCTGAGTGAGGTAAAGGCTCTGAAGTCCTGAGGGGTCAAGGGGAACAGAAAGCTACAATATTCCTTTTACTCCATGCTGGACCTCCTGCAAAGTGTGGTGGGGGCAGAGCTGTGGGCAGCATCCCAAAGAATAAGTCATGCTGTGTCTTTGAGGGGCTCACATACACTACACACAAACCCCAGTGTGCGTGGCCTGGGAGGCTTCAAGGAGACGGACACGGGTCTGGGTCTTGAAGAATAATTAAGAATTAGAGAGGTGAGGAGAGCAGGGAGGAACTCTCAGCAGAAGGATGTGGGGCAGCAGCCGGTATACAAGGCACAGAGCAGGCTGGTGGATGCTGATGGATTTTAGGAAATCAATTTGCAAATGTAGATTTCAACCTGATTGCAGACACTTTAAAATTTTTCATTTTCAAATTAATTGTTCATGAACTGTTGGTGCATTTAAATGGACTTAATTAAACTTTCGTCTATTGATGAAGGAATCGAGACACAGTGAGATTAAGCAATGGTGCAATGTGATACAGCTTGTTTGCGGAATAACCAAGATAGGAACCCAGATTTTCTGACATCAAATCTAATGATGCTTCTAAAACCATCTTTTCTAACTTTAGTCGTAGTCTATCAAGAGTAACCCCATTCTATCACACACCCTTTCTGAGTCTGGGTTCAAAATCTGGAGTACTTTGGGTTCATCAGGCATCTTTAATAAGTTGCCACTGTCATTATCATTCAAGGTCGTAATTGTGCTTTCACATTAATTCTTTCAAAAAACATCTCTTGACCCCTGAGTTCATGCCAGTTACAGTAGTAGGTGCAGGGGACACGAGGATGGGTCAGAGCACATTTTCTGTGCTGAAGGAGTTCAGAGTTTAGAGTTTCATATTTAGCATAGCTGAATGGAAGTCCTTCTCTACATTAAGGGTTAATAATAAATAAATGTGGCGGCATCTTCTTTAGACGAGGATATAAACTTCATTGTGGATTTTCCTTTTTCCCCCCCAGTTATATCCTATAGCACAGATAGATTGGTTCAAAAGCTAGGCATCAACCAAGGAGACAGATTTGGGGCATATATAAGGAGATATGATTTAGCCAGTCTCTCTGTCTCTTTTTTCTCATCTCTCAAATTGAGTACATAGGTTTTATGAATTTTATCTTTTGAATACAGTATTAATACTTTAAGTTTAGACAACTGGCTGGGGTATCAACTGTGGTTCTTTCTATGTATGAATGGAAATGAAATGTGTATTGTTAGTTTTACTTAAAAGTAGGTTTCAGAATCAGCTTCTGATATTTGCATCAGAAGTGGTAAGCATACCAATTCTTGTTGAGTTCTGACATTTTCTCATCTCTGCTTGATGATAGGGTATAAGATATTAGGATAGCTGAATCTTCTAACAATTTTGCTTAAGGAAGGTACTAAGGCAATAGAGTTTTTCTTAAGGCCACCATCAAACGTGTAAAATAATTGAGATGTCTACAGTGACTATGTCTTTGCTTAAGATGCAATGTAAAAAACCCCTTTCTAGATCATAATATTTCTTCTCAATTTATAATGAAAAGAGCATTCTTGTTCATTTCTAACACAAAAACACCATTTCTTCATTTTCTTAACAATGGTCATCTCTAAGCAATGGTCATTATGTAGATGTGTTTAAATAATCAAGAGAGTAGAGTTACAGAGAAAAGGAAAATTACTGAAGAAAATGGAATATTTAGAAGGGTAGAGTTGTTTTACTGTACCCCAGGCCTAAAACGATGTCACTGGGGCGCTCCCTTTCTCTCCATCTCTTCTACGGGATCTGTTATAGACTAAATTGTGCCTCCCCTCGCCCTGAATTCATATGTTGAAACCCTAACTCCTCAGTGTAACTCTATTTGGAGATAGGGCTTTAAGGAGGTAATTAAGGTTAAATGAGGTAACAGGGTTGGGGCCCTAACCCAATAGGACCGGTGCTCTTATAAGAAAAAGAGATACCAGGAGTCTGCAAACGTACAGAGCAAAGAGGAGGTAAGGACACAGTAAGAAGGTGGCCATCTGCAAACCAGGTAGAAAGGCCTCACCAGAAACCAATCCCATTGGCACCTTGATCTTGGACTTCCAGCTTCCAGAACTGTGAGAAAATAAATTTTTATTGATTAAGCCATCCAGTCTGCATTATGATATTATGGCAGCCCAAGCTGACTAATATAAGATTTTTCCACAAATTGGACATGATTGCCCAAGATTTTTCATCTGAATTTATCAGCCTCTGGAGCAAAAGAGTGTTTTCCCCTATAATTCTGGCAAAAGTCCCAGGGAAGTCTCAATCTGGTCAGCTTGAGGACCCAGTCTTACCATCCCCACTACAGGGACTGATCAATATTATTGAGTGGAGGAAGGGTAATTCTCCAAGTGAGGGGGACAAAATGGCATAAGCACCATTTCCAACGAGGTAGACCAGGAAGAAAAATCATGGTCGTTTGTAGGGGAGGGGCCAATTGTTGGAGGACTCCAACTTCCTGTTCAGGAGTTTCATTTGATTTAACAGGCCCTGAGAAAGACTTGAGAAGAGCAAAGGCTGCACTCAAACAAAACTGGGGGCAAGACTGAGAAGCTTTGCATAGTGGTATGTGGGATTGATCAGATTTTTTCTAGACGCCAGTATGGCCCAGGGACCCAGGAACTCAATGTTTTCTGTATGACCAGATTAACCAGGTGTTTAAAAGAAAATAATAGAGGTGAGCCTGTAGCTTAGTGGTTAAGTTCAACATGCTCTGCTTCAGCAGCCTCAGTTCACAGGTTCAGATCCCAGGCATGGACCTATACCACCCGCTAGCCATGCTGTGGCGGTGACCTATATACAAAAAAGTGGAGGTTTGGCAATGGATGTTAGCTCAGGACAAATCTTCCTCAGAGAAAAAAGGAAAAAAAAGTTTATAAAAGAAAATAATAAATCAGATTTATTTTATGACTAACATGATTAAATACTATAAATATTTCCCAGTACCTGATAGGTAGGGAAGAAATTTTGAGTCTTTTAGGCCTAAACCAGCAAACATTGTCTATATTCAACTTAAGGTCTTCCAGGCTCATTATATAAGGAATCTTTCCTTGAGGCAGAGCTTGGCTATTGCTATGGCAACCAACTTTCCATCAGGAAGATACAGGAAAAAGCTCTTGGGGAGATTGCAAAAGTACACCTTTGGTCACTGGTGAGCCTGATGCTAGAAGATGTTCCTTACAGTTCAGTCATTAGCTCTGTGTGCAACAGATGCAAGAAAGATTGATTAGGAAGACAAAGAGCTTCAGCTGAAGGACAGCTCCCTGTGTCCTTGTGATTCTAGGCCCTCTCCCCTGCCTGGGAAGGGGAGCTGAGTCAGGTGCGAGTTAAGCAGGGGTGGTCTGCACATCCCTCAGCAGTGTTGTTTGCTTATTGCTCTGCACTGTTTTACTGCGGCTTCCATGGAAATCAGGGTTGGGGAGAGGAAACAGAAAGAAAACAGACCCAAGGGAAGTTTGCAGTAAAGCCGAATTAAAATGTGGCATTAATCGTAGATGAGAAAGCAGACTTTGGAGTCAAGTGTAAGCAAGGAACTAGGTCAACAGGTTTAGTGTTTAACTCAGAATGATGAAGAATTTTGGAAATACTACTGGTTAGTGACAGGGTGGGCATCATGCAGGCTAGGCATGACAGAGAAGGCATTGTGTAGAAAATTTCAAAGCAAAGCTGCCTTGGGCAAAATAAGGAAATTTTCCCAAAGCATCTTTAACTCTAGGATCTACCCTTGGACTTTTTTTCCAGTGTCTTTCACCCAATGCTGGTACCCAGGACGTTCTCCCTACCACTAGTATCTCGATGACAATTATCTATCCTTTACTTGCATTCCTTGAGAGCAGCCTATGCTTATTAGGGTATCAGTTACCTAATCTATGTTCCTGGGAAAAATCAGAATGTATTTTCCCACTAGAGAACACACTCATAATTTCACAGCAGTTTTCTGTGTATAATTTTGTTATTATACTAACCTGAAGTATTGATGTTGCATGGGCTTTCGGTCACAAAGATTTGAATTGAAATCCTAGTTCTGCCACTGACAGTTGAGTGGCCTTTAAGTAAGTTACTTAGCCTCTCTGAACCTCAAAACAGAGGGGCTGACTAAAATCGTGTTCCCAGAGTTGTCATGAGAATGGGATGATATCAGGCACTTAAGGCACTAGGCAGAGTGCCCAGCACAAGGGCACTTGTGCTCCTAGTAAATGTCAACAAAGTTTATTTCTCTTCTCTCCTCCTTTCTTTCTTTCTAGCGTGGACTTTGGAGGCTGGCTTGGGAGGGGTGGGTAGAGGGAGAAGCGAGCTGTAAAGTTCCCTTTGGATCACACTGCAATGGTCTCTACAGATCCTGAGATTTTCCTGAGCCCAAGAACCAGAGTAGGAAAAATGGAGTAGAAAGCTCAGGAGAGAGAAAACAGTTAAAGGGTATTTGTATGGGGAAGTGAAGGAAGGCAAAGAGGAAACCAAAGCTCTTCCTTGGAGATCTGAAAGATAAATTGAACAGCATTGTGGTGGGGGCAGGAGGAGCAGAGGCTGTACGAGTGTGTGTGCGTGTGTGTGTATGTGTGCGTCCATGTGAGTGTGTGTACTCCCCTACAGAACACAGGTGAGAGCAATCAACAGAGAGCAGGGCTGCTGGCCATGTGAAGAGGATTTCCTTTCAGTTCTTCTGTGCTCTTTGATTCCTACCATCCTCCCCGCTGCCTCTCTTCTTATCCCCGTTCAAGAACCTGGGTTTCCAGTCTTCACTTTGCATCTACAGAATCAGCATAGATGGACAAACAGATGCACAATTGTTTCAAGCAAAGTTGACATGAGAGAATTTGGTTCCACAAGCCAAGTCTTCCAGCTAACTTCTTTCTCACCATCTGGACCCTTGCAAGAGTGGGCACTTAGGGAGAAACATTGTCCCCATCCCACTCCTAGTGAGCTTCCTGGCTCTGTGCCACGTGTCAGCCTCACCAGTTTTGTCTTGTCTTCATTAGGGCGCTGGGTTCTATGTTCTTTGGTCCCAGCTTCTGGTTAATGCTCTTCCAGCCTCAAGGAACAGAACCTCCCTCAAACTAGCTCAAAGTAGGAAGGGATTTTATTACCAATGTTTAGAGGAACTCCTAGAACCTGAGAACGTAAAGCAGGGCAGGGCCCCATAGGAAGTGGGAACTTACAGCTGGAGAGCCATCAGGAGCTGCGGGCATTCTCTATCCCTTCCGTGATCTTATCAATGAACTTAACCATCTCTTACACAACCCATCCCAAAGGAAAGGCCCTCGGCAGACAGGTGTGTTTCACGCACGGCCCACAAGGCTAATGGGATGGAGGGATACGTCTGACATGAGGACTTGTACATCTAAGGGCCAGCAACCAATCAGATATTTTCATCTCTCTAGTTTGAAGTAAGAGGCACAGATAGTGCTGTTAGTTGTTTGCAGCCTTTGAAACTGACACGAATCACATGGTGGCCACGATGGATGGAGAAAGCTACAACCTGCAGAGAGGAATAAGAAAACAGTGTTGTTACAGATTAAGGAATAAACATGAATGCTTAAACGTATCTCTTATGTTTACGGATTATGGGTAGGGGTTGTACATGTGTATGGGTGAGGTGGTTCCTTTATTATGAGAGGGTTTGGGGGGGAACAATACTCCCCATAGGTCTTACACCCTTGTCAGAAATTTAACTCAAGAAAAGATTAGAAACATCTTCGAACTAAAATTTGAATTGAGAGCAACTCTTGCATCACTGCTCCTGGAGAATTGGCACCCGACTCCAAATGAATAAAACAATTATGGTAGGATGTCAGATATCTCTAACCTAGTGGGAAGAATTAGGATAGAAGGTAAGAGTGTGGGCTGGGCTTCTGAAAAATTATTCTATTTCTCAGTAAGTCTGATTCAATATTTTTTTTTCCTGAGGAAGATTGGCCTTAAGCTAACATCTGTTGCCGATCTTCCTCTTTTTCTTGAGGAAGATTGTCCCTGAGCTAACATCTGTGCCAGTCTTCCTCTATTTCGTATGTGAGTCACTACCAGAGCAGGGCTGACAAGTGGTGTAGGTCCGGGCCCAGGGTCCAAACCTGTGAACCCAGGCCGCCAAAGTGGAACATGCCACATTTAACCACTATGCCATTGGGCCAGTGCTCTGACTCAATATTTTAACTGTATCGCTCAGAGCTTTTCTTCATTTTTTTGCACCAGACTAGCTTCTGGGTTTCTGAAACTCAGACCCTGAATTGCCCAGATGCTCATTTATCCATTTTTGGAAACATATCAGTCATAGAGAAAGCACAGATGTCAGGAGTCCCTCCTCAGTGTTCCCATGGTACCCCACGTCTGATGTTGCCAAACCCTTACCACATGCGATCGTAACCACTGGTGCATGTGTGAATCTCCCCAGACCGGGAGCTTTGTGGGGGCAGGGGTCTTTCTTATTCACACGGGTACCCAGTACTATGTGATCAAAGAGTGTTTGTTGATGATGAAGATATTGAAGTTATCATTACATTAAAGATGTTCAAAGGTACATTTACACATTATTCTCAGCTACTCAGCCTAATTAACCAAAAAAGTGAAAAATACGTTGTTTTTTAGTAAACAATAAATTTGGCCCTGCGCCCTCATCCATACTTTTGGGTAAGTAGGAAGTGACTCCATTCCCAAAGCTTATTGAGAGGCTGGCTGGACCTAGTGAATATTTGCCCCCTGGACAGTTGCAAATATAAAGAGCTGGAGTCAGTCATTGGCAGTGTGATGGCCAGATTGGAATGTCCTTTGACCCCAGGCTTTTGGGGAAAGATTTACTTCTCTAGTGTCAGATACTTGGTACATTTTTCTCCCTTGTTCCTCCCTACTACGCCTGACACGCTCACTTACTAGTTCCCACGGGTTGTAAGAAGAGAGTCAGAATGGATGAGAAAGAAAGCAACTTAGGGGCAGTAATTGCATCCCATTGCTCTTTCCAGACCCCTTCCCCAAACAATTCCTTATACGTCTACTTTCTGCAGCCAGTTGATGTCTTCATCAGCACAGAGGCTGGTGTACAGGATATACTTACATTTTGTTGAACTAAATTTAGTCAGAAATAAAATGCTCACATAGAGGGTATTCTATTGCTTCTAGGAGTGAAGTAGACATAGCTTCTTCTTTTAGGAGCTTGTTTCAGGATCTTTGTGCTTCTCACATTGGCTTCCTTAGACCTGAGCAACCTGACCTGGCCAATGGGCTGGGTGCCTGAAATAATACTGATTGTGATGCCAACACTAATATTTAACAATGATCAAGTGCTTGCTATGTGTCCATGCTGCACTGAACCCTTCAAATACATTAGCTAATTTAACAAAACAATGAAGTGGGGTCTACCACCATCCTGATTTTGTTGACAAAAACTGAGATCTGAAGACGCTGTTGGCCTTAGGTCACACTGCTGGTAAGTGGCAGAGCCCCACGTCGGCACTCTTGGGGCTGCTCCACATCCCTGTCAGCAGCCCGGTGGATCTCGTTAGCAGCGAGCATAGCTGGAAACCAGCGGATGTGTTTGCAGCATGAATGCAACCCACTATTAAGGAGTCTCTGAGTTCCTCTCATATTTTCAGTGTTTAGAAAGCAGCTTTAAGAAAATGAAAAAAACAATGATCCTGTCAGAAGGTTTAAATCTAGTTGGGGGAACCAATTGTTTGACTGACTGATTGATTAAGACAATGTTGACTCATTGATGTCTTTCTACTGGGTTCTGAGGACAAAACAGACATGGCCACTGTACTCACGTCGCTTATAGTCCTGTGGTCCATTGTGTATGTGTGAGGGGAGGCAATAGCCAAATGTACAAATACACAGATAGAACTTGATCTCAGCCCATGGAAGGAATGACAGAGGAGAGGAGGATTCTAGTTAGATAAGGATGTCAGGAAAAGCCTCTTTGAAAACGTAACATTAAATCTGAGACCTGAAGAGTGGGAAAAGCAGGCAGTGGAAATAACACCTGCAGAGACCCAGACGTGAGACAGTCTATCATGTTCAAAGATGGGAGAGGAGCCAAGTGGATGGGCAGCGGTGGGGGTCTGAGCGGAAGTGGAGTAAGTGATGCTGGAGAGGTGGTCAGAAGACCCATCATACAGGGCCTTTAGATCATGATAAGAGTTTGGATTTTATTTTAAGTGTGACAGAATGATGCTAAAGGGTTTTAAGCTTGGAAATATAAAATATATATCTTAGAAGCTCATTCTGGGTACCATGTGGAGCTTGGATTGGAGAAAAAAGAGTGGAGGCAAGTAAACCACTGGGAGGCTCTTACATTGACGCAGGTGGGAGATGCTGGGACTTGGACCTGGAGGAAGCTGTGAAGACAGAGAGAAGCGTGGGCAGAGTCAAGATGATTTTCCTAAGCAGCAAAGATGGAGTATACTGGTGGGTTGGATAGGGGCAGGCAAGAAGAGGGAGGGCCCATGGAGGCTGCCCAGGCTGCTCGCTTGAGTTGACTGTGTTTTCGAGGAAATTAAAATGTCAAGGTAATTCAAATGCAGCTCCAGTCCTACATTGCAGAGAGGGCGTCACCCAAAGATGAGGTTTGCTCTGGGTCTTGAACCACGTTAAGGGTTTTCTGGGACAAAGGGAGGGAAACTGAATGAGCAGAGAGTGGTTTTGGGGAGGGGAAGGTGGTGGGGAGACCTGACTAGAGCAGGGAGTGGGTGCTGGGATGCAGAACCAGGTTGATCGGGACCGGGCAGGGTGAGGGTAGAGCATGCGTTTTGAAGACACAGGGGGGTGTGTTCTTGCCTATAAAACACAAATCATCATAAAGCTGTCCTTCAAAGTCGCTGTGAGGATTCAACAGGATAAAGTCGATACTATGCTTACGCCTTGACATGTAGTAGGGCTTTAATTAATGCTCTATAACATAGTTATATGTACATATATTTATATATAGTATATATAATACATATTATACACTATACACACACACACGTGTGTGTATATATTGTGGAGGAGCTGAAAGACAAGTGTGGGAATTTGGATTTGATATGAGAGAACATGTGTTTTTTGCTGATGATGTTTCCTGAGAAGAGAAGTGGCCCATTGAATGATATTTAAAGGAGATGAATTCTGGCATTAGGGTCCTGTATGATCTAGTGAGCAGAGATCCTTACTGAGCGACTCAACAGTCCAAGAGCAACTAGAGGATACAGGGAGCACATACTCCAGAGGCTGAGAACGTAGAGCTTTGTGCCGAAGGAGAGATGGACCGAAATAGCTTCGTGAAGAAAGGAAAAGTATGACTTCATGATACAGCGTTTAAAGAGTTTGATTAAAAATCACCAAGCCCTTACATGACAGGGCCTCTTAAAAAAATCAAAATCAGCTTCCTGAGTTCTCAGTGTACAAAGCACTTTTCACACCACTTTGAGCCTCCTCTCAAGTTGAAGGAACTTATTTTAAAACTGGTTAAATCTTACAGTAAAGGGAGCCATATTCTCCTTTATACCCATTACCCTGGAGTGTCAATTCCATTGTGTTATAAGAACTGGTTTGATTTTAGTACATAAAAGGGAGCTCCGTCACTGAAATATAGTATGAGGATTCCAGTTTTTAAAAAGAAAACCGTAGGTTGGTAGGGATGAGGGATTTAGCAGGAAGAACTTGATGAGTGTTTACTCCAAACATAAATCTTAAAAGGGAGGATATAAAATATTAAATATATATCCAAACTTTAAGAGAATAAAGCATGATATAAGAAGTCAAAAATCTGCTATGATACTCACACGTTGAATTGAAGCCTCCATCAGCCTGGCTCCCCACAGGATTAGAACGAGCAGTGCCCCCTGCAGACATGAAGCATGAATGAGAAATAGTCACCTTAACCACAGAGGTCTTGTTTGTTACCACTGCACAACCTAGCCTATTCAGGCTGTTATCTCCAGCTTTGGACACTCGCTTCCCCAGGATTCCATTTTCTGAGAGTGGGAGGGAGAGTTTTGTTTTTGTTTGGCACATGAACGAAATAGAAAATCTATCTGAAGTTACCGCAGTGACATCTTATTGGTTCAATCTGTGAATAGGGTGCTAAGAAAGTAAAATTGAAGGGTTTCATTCAGGTAACTTTGCTTTAGTCTACGTCCAAAGTTTGCACCTGAACTTGCCTCATCATGGAATTATGTTACCTTATTTTTTTAGAAAAAGCTTCAAGATATAATTTACATACCAGACAACTGACTCATTTACAACGTACAATTCAGCTGTTTTTCAGTAGATTCACAGATAAGTGCAACCAGCACCACAGTCATTTTGAGAACGCTTTCATCACCTTAAAAAGAAAACTCATACCCCCTCGCTCTCCCTGCCCTGTAACCCCATCTAGAAGGACTTTGGTGCATATACCTTCTGATTGCATATATCTTCTCACCAGGGAAGAGTCAAGTTACGACTTTGGTCTTAATAAAGTCCTCTATTGCAAGAAAAATAAGGAAAACAATCAGGGCCTTTGCTCACGGGATTCCTTCTGCACAGGCCTCTTTCCTCCTCGTGGCAGAGAACCTCATCTGCACACAGAAGTGTTCCTGAGACACCTCATGCAAGTTAGACTCCTGCCTCGCCTCCACTATTGGTTTGTTTCCTTCATATTGCATATTATATTATTCTTTGTTTTAGCTGAACTTGATTGAGGTGTAATTTGTATGCAACAAAATGTGGCCATTTTCAGCATGTCATTCAATCAATTTTGACAAATGTAAATGTCCAGTAACCGCCACCCCAATCAAAGTATGGACATTCCATCACCCCCAAGTTCCTTCTTGCTCCTCCAAATTCAGTCCTCTCCACTTCAGCCCTGGGCAACTTTTCTGTCACCACAGATTAGTTTTGTCTGTTCTAGACTTCCATACTAATCACAATTTAAATCGTTTATCTATTCCTTTTCTGTCTCCACAACCAGACTTCTTTTTAACCATGACTTTCTAGCACAGAGTGTCTAGCACAGAGCCAGACAGTGCCAGAATGAATGAACCCCAAATCATCCTATTTACCAGCTTTGATTTTAAAAATTGAACCATCTAAGCATTTGACAGTAACAGTGTGGACTTTATTGTGAGGGTTAAAAACAGGCCTGGTGGCGTAATGGTTAAGTTTGCATGCTCTGTTCGCAGGTTCGGATCCCCAGCATGGACTAATGCACTGCACTCATCAAGCCATGCTGTGGCGGCATCCCACATGCAAAATAGAGGAAGATGGACACAGATGTTAGCTAAGGGCTAATTTTCTTCAGGAAAAAGAGGAAGGTTGGCAATGGATGTTAGCTCAGGGCCAATCTTCCTCAACAAAACCCTCCAAAACACGCAGGAATCTCTTACTCATCTCTTTTGCTTTCTTTCCTTCCCTGCCCTCACCTTTTTCATCAATAGTGTCAAAAGTAGCCTTGAAAAGGGGAGAAGGCCATGATAGGGGTCACATTCCTTTGCCTTTTGGCAAAATGTATTATCATTTTGAATGAATAGATAGGAATAGTTTCATTTATTTGTAATGTTTTGTAACTTTCAACTTTCAGCTTTGTCAGTGAAGATATTTCCAGGAGCATGTTGCAAACCCATGCACTTGATGACAGGATATGAGCTCAACTCCAACCATATCTTTACTTCTGAAAATACACTTGAGATTAGTGTCCTACCAGCAATGTCATAGCAGGTCTGTTGATTTTTGACAAAATATTTTTTCCTCTAATATAATCAAGCCTTGAATCGCATACCTGTGAACTGACATCTCTCATTCATGCACAGAGGAGGAAGGAGTCAAGGTGAGCATCTCTACCTTATAGATGGAGGAGCTGAGGGACAGAGACCCTTTTGTGGGGGTGCTTTTCCTTACTTCCTTTGCATGCATTAATTTCCGGTTTGGCAGCGTGTGCATCCCCCTTCAGCTGAAGTTCTAAATCTCTTTCTCTCTCAACTATCTAGGACACATGAGAATTAACCTACTCATGTAGATTACAGGGCCCCAGCCCTCATTAACCTTAATATTGAAAGAAATACAGCTTTTGCTGTAGGAGAAGTGGAAATGCCTTTCCACTCAGTCCAAATAGCAACATTTGCACGAGCTGAGGAGATGGGTTTTTTAGGGGGAAGTTCATCCATGGCAAACATTCGCTTCCAGTCAGTGAAAATTTCACATACACCATACCCTGGGTTTGTGGGCCCTTTATAAAGCATTGAAAAATTGCATCCCTGAAGTTATTTTATGGTAGATTAAGGTGCTGCCTATTCGGTATTTCTTAATGCCTTTTGAATTAACGATTCCGTCCTGAAATTCTCACCTTCTTCTCTAGCAGGTGATTGATTTGTTGAAGGACTGAACTGCTGACACTTCGTCCTGAATACTGAAGTTGAACATACCCTAGACATCCTCTTTTCCAGACATCAGGCTCTCTGTCTGTCCCCTGCTTACCGGGCCCAACCTTTGCTTTAATAAGATTTAAGGGCTGAGCAAATCTCACCCATGTCCTCATCTGCCCTCTTTAGAAGATGTTGCTTTTGTCCATGACATTGAGTTTAAGGGGACAGCCAACATTGGGGAGATGGGGAAAGGGGGTAGAGATGACAAGATATAAGTTCACAACTGTGGGTAAATTAGAGAAATACCTGAGGACCGGCTTGAGCCTCAGAGAAGGCAAAAACAGGAGGCAGATGGGGAAGAAAAGCTGCTCAGAGCAGTCCAGGCCATGACCTCTTGCTGGCAGTTCAGTTTTTAGAAGCAAATAAACCTGTGTAAGAAAAATTGGCTAACTGGGCCACGTACACAGAATTGGTGGCTTGTAAAGCTCTCTCATTTTGCTAAGCCCTGATGATACCCCACCCAGGCCAAACAAGGGTCAGACTTTCCAAGAAGGCTGGGCAAATTTCCATGACTATTTGTTCTCTTCCATCCCTCCAAAAATAGTCATTATTCTTCTCTTGACCCAGGCCAACAGGCAAATGTTCAATTGCCCGCCAGAACGATTTGACACTATTTAGAACTGTGTTTTTCAAACTGTGGGTTATGATCCATTAAATGAGCTTTGAAATCAATTAAATAGGTTCCAACCAGCATCTAAAAAAAATAACCATGCAGGATAGAGGACAAAAAACATTACAGGATATTGTATATAGTGAGAGTAAATGTTTTGTGAACCTCTGTTTTAGCTTATAGGTATATGTACTAGGTTGTAACATAAAATGCTTTTTTTGTGGATCATGGTGAAAAAAAGTTAGAAAATCACTGGTTTACAGCAATCAATTTTCAGATAGTCCTTAAAAAACATTTTATTAGGGAAAATTTCAACTATACAGAAAAGTCATGACAATACTAAAATAGACCCTGCTTATTGTCTGCTTTCCAAGTCGTCTTTTGTAGATAGTACAATCCTATTCATTTCCTTCAGTAATTTATTTTTATTTCTTTGCTCCATCCTACCACATGCAGGGGCGATTTCAGGCAGAATTGAAGTCATCCTTCCTGATGATTTGAGTTGTGAATATTTCGGGTCAGTTGGGAGCATTCCCGAGAGGCCTCAGGAATCACCTGGGAGAAAGAAGTTTGGAAGGAGAACTGAGGCAAACCCCACAGACGCTGCTTACACAGCCTCTGTGCCTTTTCTGGAAGAGACAGTCATGTCCATCACCCTGTTTAGTTCAAAAATTCCCCTACCCTGTTCCCCGCTTGGAGAATAGAGAGAGGCAGAGCTGGGAGGGACCTGAGAACATCCAGTCCAACCCTATAGATGAAGACACTGAACTTTGGGGGTGGGAACTGAGTTACCCAAGAGAGCCTCTCATTTAACACCGTCTCTCACAGACCCCACAGGCTGCCAGGAGCCTGGCATCAGGGTCACTCTCACAGACAGGAAACCAGGATACAAGAAAGTCAAGTATCTTGCCCAGAGCCTCTGACAATATCATTAGTGATTCAGGAATAAATCTGAAGGCTCCTCCTTTCCTCTGAGTACTTTGCTTCTTAGGGTTGGACCAAGTGAGTCATCATTTGGATGGAATGTGTGTATAGGTGGGAGGGATAGAAAAGGAGGGGAGAGTCATCAATTTCTGATGCCGTCCTGTCCCTTTCCCCAAGGCCACTTCAACCAGCAGTGGCCCAGCTGCATTCTCAATATTGTCCCATCCACTTCTGCATGCTCAGGGCTTTTTTTGCTCCACTAGACCACACCGCTCAGCACGTTCTCAAGAATGGCTCTAGATGGTTCCAGTGGTTACATACAGGACTTGGCCATCATTTCATAAGTTCCAGCTCCATGTGCAGTGTGGAATTTGAACTACAGAATGGGATCCTAAAGAGAAAAAAATTAAACTGAATTAAACAAAAATCTCACAACACTGGAGAAATCACTTGTACCCCTATGTAGAGAGACAAAGCACATAAGGCTAAAGATTAGTGCAGTGAATATTCGATAACTGGTAGCCATTTTAAACTTTCTTTCTTAAGCTTTGGAACAATTACCCTCACTGCTCTCCCTTCCTCTTTGTCCTTCATGACTTGCCCCTGCCAACTTCAAAAAGAAAACAGAAGCCAGAGACTGAAACTCCTTCAATTTCTCATATCAACCATGCAGGTCCAAGTCTTTCCATTAGAAATCAGTCTACCTAAACCCCATATCCCATTCTAGCTATTACTCTCTTTCTCTTTTCATAATCAAACTCCTCAAAAGCGCTGCCTCGTCGCCTTTCCACCCACTCATTTCTCAGCCCACTGCAGTTTGTCACTTCCCTCCACTGACGCATCTCTTGTGAAAGTCTCTGATGACCTCCATGGTGCCTAATTCAGAGAAACTTTTTAACCTCTCACAGCTGACCATTGTCCTTGTTGAAACATCCTCTTTCCAGGCTCTACTCTCTTGGTTTTTCTCCAACTTCTAGCTTTTCTGTAGCCTTTGCAGGTTCATCTTCTACCCACCAGCCATCAGGGAACTTGTCAGGACTGACTTAGGCCATCTTCCCATGCTGTAATCTCTCCCTCAATTACTTGGTCCCTGGTCTTGATTCCCACTTTTATGTTTCAAACTCTTATTTTCAACTCTCTCCTTGAATCTCTACTCACATGTCTCAAAGGCACTTTAAATTCAACTTGCCCAAAACCAAACTCATAATCTTCTCCTCCCAAGCTGGTCTTCTCCCAGGGCTCTTCTCTCTGAAATGGAAACTGTCTGTACAGCTGTGTAAGAGACTCATCTTTACCACTTCTTTCTCCCTCACTTCTCATGGCCAATCTATGACCTGTCCTTCTGAATATAATGCTAAAAATCTCTTGACTCTGTCAAATAAATTTTATCTCCTTCTCCTCAACTTCCTCCCTCACCTTCCCAGGCCCAGGCTTGCCCAGACTGCTGTAATAACTCCACATATCTCTTCTTGCCCCCCGCCCCCAATTCTGTCCCTACACTGTATCAAGAGTGATCTTTTAAAATTACACCTCTGATGAATCTCCCCCTACCATATCAAACCTTTCAATGGCTTTCTGCTCCTTGAAAGATAAAGACCGAACTCTCCATGTGGCCTACAAGACCCTGTCTCCTTCTCCAGCCCTAGCTCTCTCATCCTTTCCCCATCTGCAGCCCTACCACTTTGTACATGCCCACTCCCGCCGCCAGGCTTCTGCACATACTGGTCTCTCCATTTAGAGCTTTACCTTTCTCCCAACTCCTGCACGACCCTGCCACCACTCTTGAACTTATCAGAGTTATAATTTACGTTTTTGTGAATGATTATTTGGTAAATATCTAGCCTTCCTTCAGATCACTAGTTGTATGAGGACAGGAACCTCCTCTGTTTCTGCTCATTCTATCATCTTCAACACCTAACACTAGGCCTGCCATATAGAAGATGTTAAAAATCTTTTCAGATATAATGGAAGTTTCTTTGTACAGTCATGCAGCAGATAAGGACATTTCAGTCAATGACGGACTGCATATATGATGGTGGTCCCATAAGATGAGTACATATAGCCTAGGTGTGTAGCAGGCTATACCATCTAGGTTTGTGTAAGTACACTCTATGATGTTCGCACAATGACAAAATCGCGTAACACATTTCTCAGAACGTATCCCTGTCTTTAAGCAACACACTACTGCACTCCTCCTCAGCCTCCTTCCTTCTTTCCTCCACTCTCCTGAAATTCCTGCCTGTTCTTCTGGTCCATGAGTCTGTGTTTTTTATGCATTTACTCAATATCCATATTTACTAAATATCCATACAGAAAACAAAGGCTATTGTTTCCTGTGTTTAACATTTATACAAATGGAGTCATATTCCACTTATTATCCAGCATTTTGCTTTTTTCATTCAACATTTGGTTTTCAAGATCTATTCTTGCTGATACGTATATAGATTCATTTCATTCATTTTGACTACTAGATAGTATGCCACCAAATAAATCATTTTGATACTTCTATAGTTGAATTTCTGTTTTTTAAAATTTATTATGCTTTTGGTTTTGTTTGTTTTGTTTCCTTTTACTGATAATTATGGACTGAATGTTTGTGTCCCTCCAGAATTCATATGTTGAAGCCCTAACCTCCAATGTGATGGTATTTGGAGAAGCGGCCTTTGGGAGGTAATTAGGGTTAGATAAGGTCATGAGGGTGGGGCCCTCATGATGGGATTAGTGCCCTTATAAGAAGAGACACCTGAGAGCTTGCTTTCTCTCTTTTCCCTCCATTTGAGGACATAGTGAGAAGGTGGCCACTGCAATCCAGGACTAGAGCTCTCAGTAGGAACTCCGTCAGCTGGAATCTTGATCTTGGACTTCCTAGACTGTGAGAAAATAAATTTCTGGTTTTTAAGCTGTCCAGTCTATGGTATTTTGTTTTGGCAGTTTGAGCAGACTAAGACACCGACTTCTATTGAATTGATGTTTTCTCTACTAGTCTGGAAGTTTTATATTCCATTTCTATTCTTTTTATGTTTTCTCTTAAGCATTTAATACACATTTAACTCAACACAATCTAAAGTTAATTTCTAAGTCTTTCCTGTTATTGTTGCCTTGTTTTTATCCCCACTCTGCCCACATTAAATATTTACAGTAGATACTTACTTTTATAAACAAGACTATCTTTTTTTTTCCATACTTTTTTATCATGTCCAACTCTGGGTTTAATTTCCTTCTTGATTGAAAGTTCTTTTTAATTCTTTCAGTGAAGGACTATGAGTAGGAAATCCTTTCATTCTTCTTCTCAAAAAAAATTGCTCTCCCTTTTTAATACAGTTGCGTTACAGGCATAGCAAAATAAATGCAAGGCAGTGTTTACATCTGAATGGAAAAACTACTGGTAGTTTTCTTTAGTTACTTGCATATTCTAATTTTTCTAAGCTGAATATTATTTGTGCAATTTCTCAAAAGTTAAAAAATACACAACTAAACACAATAAGACATGAAATACTCTGATGACTGGCTTATCAAATCAATACCAAATTCTCACGTATTCTGACCATGTTTCTGCAAGATTTCCTTCAGGAGCACCATCAAAGGTGGTGCTGTTGCCATGGCACCATACAAGTAGCCCCCATAGATATTAAAATGGAGGAGTCACGTCATTCCAAGCTCAGGTTTCAGCTGCTCTGGGCTGCATTTATTTGCACAACTTCAATGCAAATGTGCCTTTAATCCTGATTTGTACTTGACATTAGAAATTCTCCTTCCCAGTGGTGGAATGTAATGTCTGACTTCATGCAAGACTTGAAGATAGAGTGTGAAGCAATCATAGCCAGCACCCACTGTACCTGGGAAGCGTGGCTACATCTCCTCTTCGCTTTCAAAGCATTTTTTTTTTAATGCAAATGATGCTTCAGTTGGCGTTGAGAGAAGCATCTGGGCATAGAATGGAAATCCAGAGCACAAGCCAGGTCCTCTCCAGAGTCACCAGATTTCAAAGGACAACAGTGAAAATTAAATTTCTAGGGAGAGATCACAGCCAGTGACATTGAGTTAACATCATTTTTGCAGCTGCTTGGGAAGCTGGTCAGCTGAAGAAATCTGAATTCTGTTCACACAGTACTTCAGTTAGTCAATTAGTCCACTCTGCTATTTTATTTTTAGCAGATTATGTTTGGATTCTTGTTTTCTCTTGGGTTTAGGTTAAAAAAAACTTTTTTCTGGTTCCTATCACACTGCATCCTGCAGATTATATGGGCTCCAAATTAGTTTCTCCTCATATTTGTAGTCAGTAGATTTCTCAAAGATAAAAAAAAAAAAAACAACCAAACCACTCCTGACATCAAAATCCATTTGATAACATGCACTTCCAAACTAGACATGAGAGATTCAACAGAACGCAGACATTTCACCTTGTATTCAGTACAGAAGCATTGTTTTCAGAATTCCCCTATTGGAGAATAGCAATGAATGCTTCAACATGAAAAATAAAACTGAGACCTCCACATAACAGACAGAGGAGCACATACATTTATTCTCATTCCCTTCAGAAATCTCACTATTAAGATAGTAAAGGGATTTTTAAGAAGACATAATCTATAAAGGCAAAGAGAATAGAAAAATGGAAAGCAGATAGACAAGTGATAAAAACTAAGCAGTCAGCTGTAGAAAAAGCTGAGCAGCAACTATTTTATTCAGCAGAAACTCGCCTCCCCTCATCATGTTGTAAAAGTTTAGGAACTGGGAGTGAAGAAGGGGTAAAGATGTAGCTAAAATCAAAATGATTGTTTAAAAGTCTACTTAAGAAGAAATTAAAATTTTGTGTCTCCTTTTCCACTCCATAGAGCCAAGCAGCTACCTTTCCTGTCCCCTGGCAGAAAACTAGATAGTTAGCTTCTGGAGATGGTCTCTAGACTGGGGGAACATTGATCACAGTTGACCATGGGGAGACAATATTGTCAACAGAGTGATTAAGTGACCTTTGCAGGATGATTTTTGAAACCACCAGCTCACTTCTCCCTACTGGCTCCCAGAATGTTGGAAGGCAGGCTGTACCCTCCAGGAAGGAGACTGGAGGATTCTCATCTGCAGATTCTGATCAGCCCAAGAAAAAGATAAAAACCACCAATATTAGGATTTCCTAAGTAAATGACCCAACGAGATACTCTATACCAGGATTTCTCAACCAAAACTACTGACATTTTGGGCAGGATAACTCTTTGTTATAGGGGGCTGTCCTGTGTATTGTAGGATGGTGAACAATATCCCTGACCTCCACCCACCAGATGCCAATAGCACTGCTCTACACTGAAAGCCCACAGTTAGCAGGCCCCTCTCATGCACTTGGAGTTTCCAATCAGTTTCGTGGAGCTTAATTCGCTCTTCAACATGAGTTGACAACCATTAGTCAGATGACACCTGAGGAAAAAAGCCTCTAACGTGAAATATAAAGATCAAAATAAACTTAAAAAAAAGTTTAGAAGAAACACAGACTATATAGGAAGAAGAAAAATCTCAAAAATTATAATTATTATCCTGAGAGAGAGAAAAGACAGTGCAAAAGAACTCTTGCAAATTAGAAATATGACTACAGAAATTTAAAAAATGCAGTGAAAGGGATGCAAGAAAAGTTAAGGAAATCTCCCAGAAAGCAGAGCAAAGAGATGGAGAAGTAAAGAGGAGGTCCAGAAGGACCAATATCCAAGTGACAAATTCTAGCAGGAGAGAACAGAGCCATGGGGTGAGGGTCAGAAGGAAACCGTCGACGACATAATTCAAGAACTTTTCCTACAACCAAGATGCGAGAGTAGACTGAAACAGCCCTCTGAATATCTAGCACAGTAAATGATACAAAGATCTACATGAGGCAAACTATTGAAAGATTTCAGAAAGCCAACAGTAAAGAGAAGATCTGAAAAAGATTCTAAAGAAAAATTTGCATACACTATTCAAGATTCAGGATGACTTTGTACTTCTCAGATGTAACACTGGAAGCTGGAAGACGATAGAGGAATACCTCTATGTTCTGAAGGAAACCATCATGTGACAGTAGATTGAAGTCAATCACAGATGTGAGCGGCCTTTAACATTTTCCTCTCATGTACTCTCAGAAAACTATTAGAGGAGGCGCTTCATCAATACAAGGGAGAACACCAAGAAACAAGAAAACATGATGCGAATGATTCCACACAGAAGAGAAAAACAAAGAATTCCCAGGATGATGGAGGAGTTACAACCCAGCACATCAGTTGTTCATTTCTCCAAGCAGTCCGGATTGGAGAACTTGGAATGTTCATATCAGGGAGAAAAAGTTTTGTACAAAAGGGAGAAATTACGGAATGCTAAATCACTAAGTTGGAAAGAATGTTTACATACCCATCATAATATAAACTCTATCTATTCAACAAAATTATAATATATTTATTTTAGGAAGATGGTACAACAAGAAGGATGAAGTATGTGATGGGGCAAAGTGGTAGTGATGGAGATAAGAGATAAATATAGAATCCTCTTCTTCCATTAGGGGGAGTTAGATGGTGCCTAATACTTGATCAGTCTTTGTGAGGATGTGCTGTGTAGATGTGCACAGATTCTATTTCATAGGTATACGTATACATTGATCTCCTGCAGTTGGACCAATCAAGCATCGGCTTAAGCATTAGATTTGTGTTGTGGCTCTTGGCTTGGCCATTTCCTAGCCTTATGATTTGAGCAGGTCATTTAATCTTTCTAGACCTCAAGTTGATAATCAATAACACAAGAGATTTTATTCAGTGAACAAACAATTATTGAGCAATTTCCATGGGTCCTGTGGGTACAGGGATAAAAGGGACAATCCTTGACGGTAGGGAGGCACTCAAGAAAGCTGATGGGATGTGTACAGAGTGCTGAGAGAGCACAAAAGAGGGATGGAGACTAGCATTTGTTGAGCACTTACCATGTGCCAGGTAACACGTTCTTGTAATGCTCCCAGCCACCCAGTGACAATATTGGCATTTTACAGGGGATGAAATCCATGCTCAGAGAGGCAAAATAATTAAGCCCCAGTTGTACAGCTAGAAACTAGCTACAAAGCAGAATGTAGGCCCAAATCTTTCCTGCTTCCATGTCATTCTCTCTTCAAAAACACGTGCCCCCTATGGGGCACCAAGCCTACACAAGAAAAAGCTTAAGGTCAGAAAGGATTCTTGAGAAGTGGCACCAGAGTGGAGAGCTGATGAGTGGATTCTGCTGGTCATGGCAAAACCTGGATACTACACCTCCCTCTTCTGGATCAGCACCCTGCTCTACTTATGAAGCTTCACTGAGCAAATATTGAAGTGCCTCTTTCATTCCATAGACTGTGTGAGGTACTGAAAGATATAAAGGTAAAAGCAAAACAAAATAAAACAGAAATAGAACCGTTCCTGTTCTGGATAAGCTTACAGCCTGTTGGTGAGGACGATTATCATACAGTAGGGAGAACCATATGCTGGAAATGCCAAACACAAAGGTGCAGGGGACGTGGTTGAGAAGTAGGGGTGTCTTCCTAGAGGGCGTAGCTGGACAGGGTCTGGGGGATCAAGCAAGGGTTAGGAGAAGGTTGCAGGAGAGGCCTTCTGGCAGAGGGCACGGCCTAAAGCATGCCTGAGGCATGAGTGCCATGGCAAATTTAGGAAACTGCAATGAGTTCAGTCTGGGGGCTGGAGTTTACGATTTAAGGAGAAGCTATAAAAGATGAAACTAAAGGGATAAGCAAGAGCTGGTTCATATAAGACCTCACATACCATGCTAAAGAGTCTGGACTCTTTAATTTTCTATTATTAGTGAAGTGTAGATAGGAGAGCAAGGATAAGACTTGCAACATAGGAAGATCACTCTGGTTGGCATTATTTAGGGTGAATAGACAGGGAGTGAGACTGGAGGCAGGGAGGATGATGAGGAGGCTAATGAATTATTCAAGGAAGAAATGTTAAGTGGCCTGAACTAGGGTAGTGGTGGAGAGATGAAGAAAGGCAGATGGATTTGAGAGCTATACAGAGGCGCTTAGCTTCCAAGGATGCTCGCTCTATTCCTGCTAAGGTTTCTGCCTAAATTCCCCTCACGAGAGCTGGTCTGGAGTTCCTGAGAGAAGGGAGGACTTATCTGCAGTACCATTTAGTCCATTATATGCCCTCATTCATGCCATAGCTCTCCTCTGGGGGTTACAGCAGGGAAGGAGGTTTGAGGCCAACGAGTTAGAGCCAACCAGTGGGAAAAGTGAGTGGCAGGCCTTCTCGGCACACCCGAAATGTGGGAGAGGATGGTGCATTGGGGAACTGCACGGAGATCTGTGTGGCTGGAGTGCAGGATTGTATGGGAAGAAGACAGGCCATTGAGGTAGAGAGGCAGGTACAGGCCAGACCTAATGAACTCCCCTTATGGGCTTGCTAAAGAGTGTGACCTACGCAGAAGGCTGTAGGAACCACCGAAGAATTACAGTAGGTTGGCCAGATTTCATTATGGAAAGGCCATTCCATAACAGTGTGAAGGATGATTTAGAAGATAAGTAGGGAGGCTCTTTGGAGGGCCTGGATCAAATAAGTTATGGAGGGAAGAGAGAAATGGAGAATGCTTTCAGAGATATCTAGGGGATAAACAGGTCATAATGATTTGATGCACGGGTGAGGAAGTAGGAATGGACTTCTATACTTCCAGCTTGAGCAAATAGGTTAGATTTTGTGCAACAAGGCTGATGTAAAAATAAATAAGGATGGGTGATGTATTAATTAGGGTCCCAGCAAGGAACACATGGCTCACTAAGCTGGGATTTTTGAAGGGATTTTTTCTTTTGGTGAGGAAGATTGGCCCTGAGCTAACATCTGTTGCCAATCTTCCTCCTTTTGCTTGAGGAGGATGGTCCCTGAGCTAACATCTGTGTCAATCTTCCTCTACTTTGTATGGGCAATGCTACCACAGCATGGCTTGATGAGTGGTGTGTAGGTCCAACCCTGGGATCTTTATCTGGGAACCCAGGGCCACCAAAGTGGAGGGCATTAACTTAACCACTACACCACTGGGCTGGCCCCTTGGAGGAACTTTTTATAGATGTGTGAGCAGGCTTAAGGGAACCAACAAGAGCTATTGAGACACTCAAGTTCCAGCAACAGTGAGAAGCTATTACTACCCTAAGGCTGGGGGCCATGAAAGAAACTGCAGTCAAGAAGAGATGCAGCCAAAACTTCGCAAAGCAGGGAGGAGTAAATACCCTGACCTCTTACCCCTTTCACTCTGCAGTCTTTTGGCAGGGCCTCCCACTGGCCAAACATAAATGGACCCCAAAGTTTCAATCTGCAGAGGTCAGCCTCCCCAGGCACAGAGGAGGCTTGAGAATGTCAGAGAATGGATCTAGGGGACAAACTGAAAAGGACAGGATTTGAGAGGAAATAACAAAGCCTACCATCAATATTTTGACTTCTAGGTGTCCAGAGGCCATCCATGTGGAGATACCCAATAGGTCGTGTGCTGCAGATGTCTGGAGCTCAGCAGAGAGCTCTGGGCTGCAGATAGATCTTTGAGAGTCATGTTCCAGGTTGGTGACAACAAATGCTTTCTACCCAAGGGTTGTTAGGAGGACTAGATATGATATCAGTGCTTTTAAAAGTGCTCTGGATTAGGGGCTGGCCCCGTGGCCGAGTGGTTAAGTTCGCGTGCTCCACTGCAGGTGGCCCAGTGTTTCGTTGGTTTGAATCCTGGGCGTGGACACGGCACTGCTCATCAAACCACGCTGAGGCAGCGTCTCACGTGCCACAACTAGAAGGACCCACAACGAAGAATATACAACTATGTACCAGGGGGCTTTGGGGAGAAAAAAGGAAAAAAAATAAAATCTTAAAAAAAAAAAGTGCTCTGGATTAATATGCATTTAGTGATACTCTGAGACATTACAGTAGTTCTTGTAGTTTTTGCATTTAACTAGTAGTAGCTTGGAAATTTCTTCAGTAGTTGACAAGATGTATAAAATTGTATGGAAGAGCAAGAAAAATAAACAAACTACCCTCTATCTTCACAATGTAGACCAACATATTAAATCTGTCTCTATCACATCCAGTATATACGTATATAACTTTCTTGCTTTAGGTAATTTATCTTTCTCATATCTGTCTTTTGAAACTTTAAAGACTGCACTAAGTGATAAATATAAAATATAAGTATACTTTAGAATATAGTTCCAAGTTCTTCTAAGTCAAATAATTTACATATTTTTATGTAAATAACATATCAGGAATTAAAAGGTTTTTTCCAGGGGTGGGTGATGGGGAAGTGCTCTTTAAAATGCTAAGATACCAAGATAAGAAGCAAACATAGGTGGCGATATTGTTAATGTTGTTATTGTAATAATATTGCCAGGAAACACACTTTGAGTGACAGGTGAACCTATCCTATATGACCTATTCATTCATCAAAAAAGCTATGTGCACTCCCACCCTATGCTACGAACATACACACACTTGACAGTGTGAATAACAATATATTTCAAAGTAGCTCCTCTTGTCTACCACTTGGAAGGTCACCCATGTGCACATTATAGCGTGCTGCCAGTGCACAGAACATTTTAGGAACTCGCCCACTGCTTGCTGTTATTTGCTCTGGGGCTGCAAATATGCTTATGAATATCCCCAGTGATGGCAAGCCCATCCTTTGAAGATGAATCTGATTTTGTCAACAGCCAAAATTTACTGGATATTAATGGACAACACCAGGAAACCTTCCAATTTGTATGCTGGAGAAACAGAAGGAACCTGAATCCTAGCTCACAGTTGCCAAGAAACTCTACAAGATGCAGGTGCAAATCATTTTTTCTTCCTCTTTTAAATTCAGACTCATCAAAATATGTATTTTTCAGATGCCACTAATGAAAATAAATTGGGTAATCAAGCTGGCTTATACAACTTGTAGTGAAAAACGAGGTGTGATTTTTCAAGTATTGAAGACTTTCTTAAAGCTAACCATGGGCTCTGAAGACAATTCCAAAAGAGGAACCTCAGAAACAGTTGGAGTTATGGCACCAGATTTGGAGTAAATTTACAGTCTCCTAGGGAGACAACTTTCACTTGTGTTCTGCTCGCCAGGATTTGTTCAGCAACAGCAGTGCTGATCTCCTTCGTTCTATTTGATAGCTGCACCATCTTTAAATAGTGTTGTTCAAAATGAATGCCCCAAATCTCAGGAAATTCTCAAATATTGATGGCTCAACACGCTTTTCCTTCTGCCAAGAAGCCCACCCTCCACCTGGATTTTGCTTGGGCTCCTGGAGAACTGTAGAACTCAGGCAAAACCTGGGTTTCGTAGGCAAAAAAAAAAAGGATGCACAGAAGCCCAGTCCTCCCTAATTGAGGGCCCCACTCTTACCATTTCTGTGAAATTGCTAAAGGGTTGCCCTCCACAATCTGTTTACTGTGCCCAGAGACGAACGCATTTGAAAGACGCATCCCAATTTGTAAGATGCAACTACTCACAGAAGTATTTATGCTGACCATTACAATCAGGGTCTATTTATTCCCTATATAAATAAAGAGGATTATGAGTTTGGGATGGTTCCTGAGAAATCATCCAGCTCATGTCCCTGAGAGGAGACAAGGTTAAATAATAGAGGCAGTTCCTTGGTGTAGCTGCAGAGCCCCAAGGGAAGGAAGGTAAGTGCCTATGGGTGTTACTTGAATGTAGCCCATCGGTAGCGGTAGTATCCTCACTAGTTTCCCTGCATCCACTCTTGCCCACTCCCTCCAATCTATTCTCCCCATAATGCAAATGGATTGAGCTTTGAAAAACAAGACTAATCATGCCACTCCCCTCTTACTAGCCTTCAAAAGCTGCACATTTCTTTAAGGAAAAATGCCAACATCTTTCCCCTGGCCTCTAGGGCTCTGATTGATCAGATCCCTGCCTGCCTCTCCAGGCTTGTCTCAAACCCTCCCCTCTTACGTTGTGAACCAGCCCTGGAGACCTTGCAGTTCTTCAAATGTGCAACTCTCTTCTTCCCCAGGGTCTGCTCATCGCTGTTCCCCCAGCTCAGAATGCTCCTCTTCCACCCCATTCACCTGATTTACTATTACTCTTCCTTTAGATCTCAGCTAAAGAATGCCCTTCATCCCCGACCCCTCCCCACAAAGTAGGTCAGCTCCTCCCTGCCCCACTATGTACTCAGGGCTGCTATCTCAGAGCTATCTACTGACAGCACTCATCACAGGTTTAAAATTGCACATTCACATTTGAGATTGTTTGATTAATTGGTATATATCTCTTGTACTAGATTTTAAACTCTACAAGATCAGGAACCACATTATTTTGCTCACTACTGTATGCCCCTGGCACATAGTAGGCAAGGAATAAATCTTCATTGAACAAACAAATGAATGAGAGGGCCAAGAAACTGTATGTGAAAAAATCAAATAATAAGTTGGTGGAATTTGGTTGCCACAATGCATGTATACACAGTAACTATCCATGCACCTCTATCAATTTTTTATTGTATACTCTAGGAAGGTAAAGGGGTAAGAGAGAAGATGACCAGTTGATAGAGTGAGTACCATGTTATTCATTCATTCATCCATCCTGCACTCAGTTTTATTCATTCAGATGTCGCAAGATGGAAAAATTTCCTTTTTATTTGAAGAGTTGGCACTATAATTTCCCCTAGGAGAGAACTGTCTTAGTTGCAACAACACAAAAGACTATGGTAAATATTTAGGTTAAGAAGTGGGTCCCTTTTCCCCCACTCCCCTACTCCACCAAGCAAAGGCAGAAAAATATAGTCTAGGCATGTGGCTTTCTGACCATCTGACCTGTTGCAGAGACAAAGCCTAGAGAAACTGGAGAAAAAAGCAACTAACCCAGACAGAGGTGCTCTTAGGTGATACCTCTTGTATACCAATTGTCAGAACTTCGTTATTAATAGGAACTTTATGATAGACACTTTAAAATGAAGACCACTAACAAGTATCTGACATGGGAAAGTTTATTCTTTTGACTGAAATATCTATATTATAGATACCATACAGCAAAACTGAAAATTTATTGTAAGCAATAACATATTTGATTTATACTCTTACCTTTATTGAAGACCATCCCACTTCTGCATGTAATAGAAATAAAGTATTCATTGACATCATGGCAGAAACAGTGATGCTGGAGAACAAAATACGTGGACTGTTCTTCTTGTGCTCTGAATAAGAGATGTAATCGGATGCAATCATTTCATTAATACACACATGGCCCTGTAATGGGAATACAGAGGACCAGATGGCCAGGAGCGGACTGAGAGGAAATGAGATGGGTGTTTGCAGTTTAGCAACTAACTACTTAGCCTGTATGGATTATACTAAGTACTTACAGAACCACAGGAACACATTTTCAGAATGAAATTCTGGCTTTGTGTCCAGAAGCACCATTCTCAGAATGAGAAGAAAGCCTATTTCACTGCAGTCATACAGGGCTCTTCTGCCTAAGTAGTTGGTGGTGGGTATTACTGCACTAGTGCTCAAGCTCGACTGCTTATTGGAATCACCTAGAGAGTTTTTTGAAAAATACCAATGCACAGGGCTCACCTCTAGAAATGCTGATTTAATTGGTCTGGGATACAGTGTAGGCACTGGGATTTTTCAAAGGTCCCCAGGTGACTCTAAGGTGTAGTAAAATGTAAGAGCCATTGCATTAATGTAGTTCCTGTATTTCCACAAGTAGGACCACTTTATAGATCAATAAAAGAAGCCAGTGTTTGTAGAGTGGGATTTGGGAGGACACAGAACATCCTTTGCCCCAAAATAGCTATTCTCTCCTTCTGTGTTGTGTTTGGAAAACTATCTAGAAAAATTCATTTCTCTGAATGAAGGCTTTGCAACTTAAATGAGGATAATTCCTCTGAGAAGGATAATACATTAAGTGGTTATCAGTGATTAACACCGTGGTGTGCTTGTTTATCGGATTACTTTCCTTCATGGTGGTGGAGTAAGGGATGGGCAGTGGGTGAAGCACAATGGTGGGAGACTCAAAGGTCAATAGGATGTGGACTCAAGGTGAATTCCAGGGATGGGAAACTGGACCAAAGGCAGTCTATAGTCAAAGTGGAATGATGAGTTTACATCAAAAAGAGAAATTTGATGTGAGAGCTCTAAAGGGCAGAGAAGTTTGTGAACCAGAGCAAATGGGCAAGTTGGAGTGTGTGCTCTTGACAAACCTTCAGCTGACTATCAAAATACTGCAACAAGTGAGCTGATCATGTGGTGAGTGATGAATGAGTGGTATGCCTTTCCAGTCTCACCCCAGCTCCAGAAACAGGAGGCTCTCTGTACCAGACTTGGATGTTGGTGCCCAAGAGTGATCAGAAGGCAGCGACAAGAACCAGAAAATCACAAAAGCCTCTGGGCTGATAATGCCTGAGCCCCCAGAGTCCAGGCAAAAACAGGAATTGGCTGAATTTCAGGAGGTCAAGACACCGGGCAACCGGGAGAATCCATATATGATTATGAGAGCAAGGAATAACCTTGAATTTAAGCTCCAGATCTTAGAGAATGTTTCTTTGGCGACAGATATCAACTTCACATAATTATCTTGGCTGAAGATACAAAGCAACAGGATGACTTCAACTTTTAGCAGCACACTCTGATATAGAAGAAGTACAGAAAGGGTGCATGTGGAAAATAACACAAATTCTCCCAGCTTCACAACTCTGTCAAGGGCAGGTCCTCCCCACGTATATTTCCCCTGCAATTTCCTCATTTCTTTTATACAGACTGAAAACGCACTCAGCAGGAAGCCCAGCTATATCCTGCATGGCTGGGACTCCGGCTGGACAGAGACAATGAGAGTGTGAACAAGCAGGCACCCAGACCCCAGGTAGGCTCTTGGGCTCTGTAGCTGAATGACTTTTGAATAGTGTTGACTTAACAGAAATCTCTTCCTGCAGGTTTAATGAACCCCCCTGGGAAGCTCCCAATGTGAATGGGAATCATGACTTGACATAAACGTGAAAGATTATGTGACAGCAGGGCTGATTTGCTTCTTAATGGAGTGCTAATTTATTAGTTGTGATTTCGCACTCTGCTTTGGCCACAATGTCTTATTACATTGATCCTTGAGATATTACTACACATAGGTATGTTCTCTACATACAAGATGGGTGAGGAATGGAGAATTGGTACATGTGATTTTTTTAAAGGGATATATACCATTTTATTCAAAGGACTAGCAGGCAGAAGATGTTAGAGTTCCTCACTATTTGGATATATAGTCTCTTGATGCTAAGACACGGCTTGGCATTTGGGTCCATGAGATTTCAGAATAGTTTTGAAGGTAACAGGCTCAGGGGAGTCACAGGCCACACAAGAAGCCACCATATTTAGGGCTACTTATGATTGGGTTGGACAGCTTTACTCCTGTTGGAAATACTACTCTCTAAATTTTGTCTGGGCAGTAAAAGCAAAAAGTGTTTCCCTAAACATTTGAGCTGGGGCTTAACACAGGGAAGGAAACATAAAAGAAAAAAAGAGAAAAATCACTTTGCAGCAAAAAGGAGTAGATCTCACCTGCTGTTTATGTTCTTTCAAGTCCCACAAGACAAGTTGGGTTCACCCCTTCAGAAGAAAATTTGATGGTTTCCTTAGGAAACAGATGTATATAGGTCACTGGGAGAGATAAAGCTCAGTTAATCCTAGCTGTCTGAGAATGAAATGTGGAGGACTTTAACACGGAGACCAATTCCAAACCGAATCAGTCCTTCCAGAGCCACACGAATCCCAGGAGGCTACAGATGCTGGCGCTTCCGGGAGTCCACGGATCCAGAGCTGTGATCAGCTCTCCCAGGCTGCCTCTCTGATGCTGCAGCCCAAACCGTGCACACTCAACAGCATTCTCTGGGTTAGTTCAGCGGGTGGTGGGACCACAGGGAGTAAGAACAGCACAAAGTGGGAGCAGGAGGCTGGTAGTTGGCAAGAAGGCTTTCTAGTGAGGGGTCCAGGCTGCCCCAAGTCTACAGGGACTTTCACTTGGCAAAGGGAACCCTTTTCTCCTCTCAGTTTGAACATAACTTATGGTCGTGGGGCAGCCAGGACCCATCTCTACTCAGGGAACGTGCAGCTTTCCCAGGTGAAGGGGAATGGAGACTCAGAGTAGCTACCCTACTCCTTCAGCACACTTAAGTTTCCACAATGCTCCAGACACCATGGAAAGCACCATGATGTATAAGGCATGGCCTCTGCTCCCCAAGAATTTATGGTCCAGTAGAGAGGTCAGTAGATTCCCTTTCATTCTTACACCTTGCACAAAGTTCCTAGGGGGTTTCATTTTCCACATAGTTAAAGATGAAAAGCTAACAGGTTCACCTGGGAATCTGTGGTGGAAAAGAGAATGAAGTTCTAAGCACATATAAGGAAAAGAGCAAATCCAGATACACCCATGTGGTAAATTGGATCACTCTTAGTAACTTAGTAACTCTTAGTAACTCATTCCCTCCCTCTATGAGAACGTTCAACTCTGCCCTTGGCTACATGCCTTTACAGTGTTTCTCACTAGATGTGGAGAATATCCCTCTGCTCTGTTTAATGGAAATTACTGTTTGGTAAGACACGGCTTTGCAAAGCCAACAATCCAGGTATTATTTTCCTTAAGATGCTTCTAGATGGCTACGTCCCCATGATCCAAACCACCTTAATTCCCTTTTCCTTCTTCAAAGATCACATTTTCCATCCCTTTAAATTATTGGGTCCTCTTATTTAGGACTCTTAAATAGCACTTTCCTCATAGCTTTTTCCTCAGCTACCCTTATGACTTTAGGCACCTAATCTTTGGGTCAATTTTAATGTCTACGAAACAAGAGGAGAGGATTTCCTGGTTTCTAGAATTCCTTCTTGTCCTACTACTCTTGAAAGCAAAAATTCTCAACTTCTTATTGTTATTAGAGCCACTGGCAAGAACTTAATAAAAATGCAGATACTTAAACCTCGCTTCCATGGATTTTAATTTAGCAGGTTAGCATCTGTATTTTTAATAAGTATCCGCAGATGGTCTAATGTACCCCAAAGTTTTTTCTACAAGTTCCATTGTTTCTCATCCAAAACTATTACTTTAATAGAGTAAAATGAGTTTTAAATAAGAGCTAAAGGAAGAACTTTCTTGTCAACTTAAATGGGGATCTTCAATCAGAGGGGAATGGAGACAGTGAGAATCTAGCTGGAGGAGATAATGCCCTGAGGAAACTCAGAGATGGTGAGCTACACAGAATCTTTTCATATTTAATGCAGTGCTATCAGGGCAAATTATTAACTGAAAGTGGCATTCATCAGGGTCAAAAAAGGAAACACAACATACTAAGTGTAAAACAACTTATGAGTGACTTTTAAAAATAAAAAGAGTTCATTGTTTTCAAGGTGTAGTGGGGACAGTAAGGTTTTTTTCCTAAAAACAGGCCACCGAATCTAATAGACGAGTCTTTTAAAATATAGGCTCTGTGTGTAGGTGCTTTTGTGTGTATATGCACATGTGTTATATATACATGTGTTCATATGTTGAATCTATATGACATAATAAAGCATATTTCAAAATAATAAACTAATCATCAACAATGTAGTCATAGCCTAGTGCTTGAAGATTGCATGGGGAGAACATTTAAAATGTATTTCCTGCAGTCTATAGTCTTAGGATCACCATCTTTAAGGGTTAGGGAAAGCCACACATATAGAACATAATGATTTTGAGTTGCGCAGCTTATTGGGGACATTTAAAGATGTTAAACAGATTTCCCTTGGAACTTTCTCCCTCATTCTCTCCTTATCTGAGGTCCTTTACTCCAAAAATGTCTACTAGAGGAGTGAATACAGGGAGCCAGAGCCTAAGGGAGCCGGAGGGAAGTCTGAGAAAACACAAGCCTGAGTTGGGGGAATCACCATTCCATCTGGAAGCTGATTGGATAATGGGACATCCATCCATCCTCATCTTTGCACCTTCTCCCTGCCCAGCCAGACATAAGGAATACCTGCCTTCGCTCTAATGTTCTATCTACATGCTCTGCCCTTCTCCATTTTTAGTGGACTCTTTTACTCATTTGCAGTGAAAAACTGCTTCCATAGGGTAAAGATGTCAGGCCTAGGAAGCATCTCACTGATCCTTCTCGCACCAAAGCCTGGGTTGTGCCTTTGAACATCGTTTTATGCAGAAGCGCACTGAGTGGACTCAAGCCCACACCCTGTAGCCTTCTTCCCAGTCCCTGGGCCACTGGCTGCCCAACAAACTCGGTTGCTCTAGAACCAATGGTTCATCATGATGCAGCTTATATAATACACATATGTGCTGTGATCCCTGTGGATAATTAAGGCTGCATTATATGCCTAGAATGAGCTAGCAACCGTTTCACAGTTGTATTTTTAAAAGGGTGACAACCACTTACCCATTGTGCTTTGGGTACATTTATAGGAAACACTTCAAACTTCTGTCTCTCCTAATACTGACCCCTGAGCTCATTAGCAGCCTAGTGTGAGTGTTTCAATCTTCTAGTGACCAATTAAGCACTTGCTCTAGACAGAACTGACAACAAAATGTAAATTTAAAAACAGAAACCAGGATCTGCTGGTTGTGGGGAGAGAGCCAAGGTGGGAAAAAGAAAGTGGAGGCAGGGTGAGGTTGTGAGCAGCTGTGTTTCTGCTCGCAGAGTACTGGGCCTCCATAAATTCAGATTAGAACACAGTTTACCTGAGAAGTACCCCCTCCACCTCATTAGTAAAGAAATAAGTACATAAATTTTTTTTTTTAAAAAAAATAGCAGAGCGTCTGGGTTTGCGCTGGAGGAAGCCAGAACGTTAACCATGGTCACCCACTTGCACACTCTAGGTACCTGTTGGGTGCAAACTTGTGCCCAGACTCCCATCCTCAGAGGCAGCTTAACACCTGCATTTAAGCTTCAGCCTAAATGGCCTCTCGGTAAGCCTTCCTCACCTCACCATCCGATCCATGCAGGCACCGAAGCGCAGGCTCGCTCTCAGCCACGCAGTCCTCTCCAAGGCAGATTTAAAAGCGTCCTATTGTCGCCCCCACTCTTCTTCCCCTAACCAGCATCTCCGTTTAGAGAGGGAATTTCAGTTGTTTCCCTGAAGACAAAAAGCAAAAGCTGAGGGATGCACGTAGAGAAGCTCAACTACCTACTCGCGCCCCTCCCCACTCACTCCCGCGTCTGCTCCCGGTTCCCCCTCGTCCTGCCGAGGGCTGGCGGTCAGGTGAGGTTACCTGGGCGCCCGGAGAAGCGGGTGGGGCGCTGCGATCCTCTCTCTCCAAGTCGCCCCACTCCCCGCCGGGCCCCCAGGACTCTTGCCCCCCTCTCCCCGGCGCGCGCGTCCCCTGCCCCTCGGGCCCCGGCGCGCAGCGACAGCCGCACGCCGCGCTCGGCTCCCCGCCGCCGACCTGGCGTGACGCAGGCGGAGACTACTTAAGGGCGGATTAGAGGCGGTGGCGCGGATTCCCGAGCCCAGCAGCCAGCTCCGCGCGCTCCGCCCCGGCCTCGCAGGCGGCAACGCCGAAGCGCCCGGTGCCCACTGAAGTGCCAGGAGCCGGGCTCGTGCCCGGACTCTTCCCGACCCCCAATCCCCGGGGTGAGCGGCGTCCAGAGACCTCTCTCAGGCGGCCGAGAGCTCGCGGACCAGCACGCTGCCACCCCCTCCCTGCCCCTCGCCCGGGCACCCGCAGGCTCCAGACCTGAGCCCCGGACGGCGCGGGAGGTTCGTGCCCGCTCTTCGGACCGCGCCAGCTGCCCCATCAGTCGGGGTTTGCTTGGATTTCTTTCCCCATTTCCCTCTTTTAAGTATAATAAAAGGGAGAGGGGATTCGTGGATTTTTAAAAAATTTGTTTGCTTCTTTAATCGGGGGGCAATTTGCTCCCAGTCCGGAGGTGCGGCCCGGGGAGGGGCCAGGAGCGGGAACGTGCCCGGTGCTGCCCAGTCTTTGTCTGCTGCCTCCGGATGCACAGCGATGGGGGAATGGACCATCTTGGAGAGGCTGCTGGAAGCCGCCGTGCAGCAGCACTCCACTATGATCGGGAGGTAAGGGCGCCGAGCCGACCGTCAGTGGGCCCCGTCGGGCTGCCCCCTGGGAGTCCCGTCTCACGTCCAGACCAAGCCCCTGAAGCCCCCAGCCCATCCTCTGCCCCCTTCCCATCGTCCTCGGTCCATGCGCCTGTGTTCCTGGCATGAGGGATTACCCAACGCCCTGTGATGCCCCCCTCCTCCAGCTGCTCCTGATCGGCTCCCCCATCCCTTCCCTAGGAAGCACCACCGGGCGAGGGTGGGGGTGTTCACTCTTCTCCCATAAGAAAAGGAGTTGTTGGCTCAGTCATGGTCCCCCCACTCTCTAGAGTCAGAGCCAATCTCCATCCGGTTCCCTAAATAGAATCTACAAGGAAGGCAGGATTGCATTTGGACAGAGAAGGGCAAATAGGGAGATGGATTTGCTCTCCGGAGCAGATGTATCTTTTCCCTACAAATATTTATTTAGCTAAACTGATTTAGCTGTTAAAACTTACAGCTTCAGAAACCCACACACACAACTGACACTTTTGTGTCTATACATATATTCATGAATATATGTGGATATGTATTCATAGCTATCTGTTTATATAAAGAATTAAGTTCGATATTCATATTCAGTATGAACTAAATACCCATTTGGAGTAGGTATGTACACACTCTATGTGTAGACTTTGAAACATGTACTCTGTTCCGATGTTCCACGTCCATTTGCCATATCCAGAGTGAAGGTGTTTTTTGTGCCTCTGTACATTCCGTATATACAGATGAAAGCTATCTGTTGCAAATACACCTTGTCCTATGTATGGGGATATATATATCTGAGGGCCCTGTAATTTGAAGTATTCCCAGTCTACCAGCACCCAGCAGAGAGGGAAGAGACAGAAAGTTTTGCTAGATTCCTAGTTCAGTACCACGCAGGGATGGACAGCTCTCCAGTCAGCGTACTGAGTAACACGGGAGTAGGGGTTTCCTAAGTCAGTGACTCCGCCCATGAGAACCTCTCTCCCTCCCTCTTCCTCTGCTCAGGATCTTGTTGACTGTGGTGGTGATCTTCCGGATCCTCATTGTGGCCATTGTGGGGGAGACGGTGTACGATGATGAGCAGACCATGTTTGTGTGCAACACCCTGCAGCCCGGCTGTAACCAGGCCTGCTATGACCGCGCCTTCCCCATCTCCCACATACGTTACTGGGTCTTCCAGATCATAATGGTGTGTACCCCCAGTCTCTGCTTCATCACCTACTCTGTACATCAGTCCGCCAAGCAGCGAGAACGCCGCTACTCTACTGTCTTCCTAGCCCTGGACAGAGATGCCCCTGAGTCCATGGGGGGTCCTGGAGGAACTGGGGGTGGGAGCAGCAGTGGTGGCAAACGAGAAGATAAGAAGCTGCAAAATGCCATTGTCAATGGGGTGCTGCAGAACACAGAGAACACCAGCAAGGAGACAGAGCCAGATTGTTTAGAAGTTAAGGAACTGACCCCACACCCATCAGGGCTGCGCACTGCAGCACGATCCAAGCTCCGAAGGCAGGAAGGCATCTCCCGCTTCTACATTATCCAAGTGGTCTTCCGAAATGCCCTGGAGATTGGATTTCTGGTGGGTCAATACTTTCTCTATGGCTTCAGCGTCCCGGGGTTGTATGAGTGTGACCGCTACCCCTGTATCAAGGAGGTGGAATGTTATGTGTCCCGGCCTACTGAGAAGACCGTCTTTCTAGTGTTCATGTTTGCTGTGAGTGGCATCTGTGTGGTCCTCAACCTGGCCGAACTCAACCACCTGGGATGGCGCAAGATCAAGCTGGCCGTGCGAGGGGCCCAGGCCAAGAGGAAGTCAGTCTATGAGATCCGCAACAAGGACCTGCCCAGGGTCAGTGTTCCCAACTTTGGCAGGACTCAGTCCAGTGACTCTGCTTATGTATGAAGGGGCAGGTTTTGGGAAGGCCTGGGGGATGACAAGTAGTCCCGAGGCAGATGACCGCTCGAGAGTGGCTATATCTGCCCTCATTTATGTGACTCTCACCATTGAGATGTAGGATAAAGCTGGTAGAAAGAAGATCTTGCATCAATGAGAGAGGAGAGAAAATAGAACCATTACCACATGTCACACCATTGGTTCCACAGAGACAATTGGGTAGAGTGATGAAATAGATGAGTTGGACTTCTTTGGGCCCTTTTCTTTTATGGCCTAGTCTGATCTTGATAACAGGGGACTTGCACAGCCACCAAGTAGGACTTAGCTCTGCTGAACTCTGTATACTGGTGAATGGCATGAGTCAAATACTTCATTGGTACAAAATTTGTGACCTATCTCAACACATCCTTTCCCCCTGGGCTGCAGGACAAACATTCTTGAGGCATCCTTCATATACCTCCCCCATCAGCATGCCCCTCTCCCTCAACCCAGGATAGTATGCCAGCTTTTTTTCTGAATCTGGCCTTACAGCAGACCTAATATGGTTTATCTGCAAGCTGGAGGGAATTACACGGGGTGCTTTTTGGAGAATGGCCGTGGCAGACTTTTGCATTAGAGCCCCATCTGATTGGCCCTTAGTCATTATGAAAACCCTAGGAATGTCTCAATATTTCCAGTTTTCTAACTCAAACTGCACTGGTGCTGTTTATTAGGGGCAAGGGTTGGGTGGGAGGGAGGGAAGTGCGACATGCAACTCTAACACTTCTGTGAGATGGTTGTTGCACTGTTAGGCATGTGGTTATGAGCTTTGGGATCTTTCTGCCTTCTGGCTTGTGGACTTTGGATAGCATTAAAAGAATTTTTTTTGTTAAAATCAAGGGTGTCTACCCGAGCCACAGAATTTCTAACTGGTGTATTCCACTCATTTTCTTATATAGTTTTGTTGTGCAACACAGTTGTACTTCATTTTGCCATGGTTTGAATTTACCTGTGTGCTCACACCGGAGACCTTAATCAGCCCACGTCAATCCCAATTTATTTTATCAATAGTTTTGAAATACACACTCACATAGGCACGTGCACACACACACACACACACACACACACAAAATCACTGGCTTAAGAAACCTGGAACTAAACACTATTGGCTAACACGTGTTTACGTTTGCGTGTTTGAGACATATACCAAAGGTTCAAAAACCTATTGCTTTGGACTGTGAATATGTTTCCTTCTCTTTGCTCTTATTTATTTAAGTGCCATACTGTACCTTTCACATCCACTGTGTATTTAGTTAAAGCATTGGCCAAGAGTAATTTTTGGATAATGTGCTTTTATGAAGCCCTCTGTTCCCTTTGCATTATCATTATAATTTTTGATTTAGAGATGGACATGGTGTAACACACAACTGAGGATTTGTTTAAAATAAAGTTCTTGGCTTTTTTTTATAAAATGGGAAGTGTCTGCATTTTTCTATTTAAGGTTCTATTTATTTAGATATGTGTTCGAAAATGTTTTGTTATGTGTTCAGAAAAGCAGAACATTGTGGGCAGGAAGTGAGGGATGAATGAATAGTATTTGAAGGATGACCTATAAAGTGTAATCAGCTGCTAATAGATGAGAAGAGTTTGGTCCATTTTATGAATGTTTAGAAGAGTGTGCTGAGGTATTCAAATACTAGTACTTTTTAACTCGTTTCTGTTTTAGTCCAAGATTTCTATGCTTGACTAAGGATGTTTCTTGGAATAAAATGTCAGCTCTATATCATATTACCTCACTCCAGGAGTGGAACTTTTTTCCTTTCTACCATACTTTTCTGCATTGGTTTGTCACATTTGGCAGACATGCTTTACTCCCTCCCTATCATATCTTTAAGGCCTGATGTTTAAAATGATGCTATCCCAGTAGTCAAACACAACCCCTAGACCAGCAGTGTCCATTAGAACTTTCTGTAATGATGGAAATTTCGACTATCTTTGCTGCTCAATATGGCAACAACTAGCCACATGTGGCTATTGAGCTCTTAAAATGTGGCTAGTACAACCTAACAACTGAATTTCTAATTTTATTTAATTTTAATTAATTTAAATAGCCATATATGGTTAGTTGCTACTGTATTATATAGCATAGTCCTAGACTTTTAACCAATCCTTTCTTATTGAGTTCTGTCAAAGGAGACTGATCCTTTGCTTATGTGTCATGAGATACTATGTTTTTTTGCTGAGGAAGATTTGCCCTGAGCTAACATCTGTTGCCAGTCTTCCTCTTTTGCTTAGGAAGATTTGCCTTGAGCTAACATCTGTTGCCAATCTTCCTGTTTTTGTATGTGAGCTGCCACCACAGCATGACCACTGACAAGTGGTGTATGTCTGCACCCAGGAACCCAACCCAGGCTGCCAAAGTGGAGCACACCAAACTTAATCACTAGGCCACCAGGGTTGGCCCAGATATTACTTTTAAACCACACATCGTACTATCATCCTTGGCATTTTCTGTCTCCATGTGGTCCCATTAGTTCAGGCTAATGTTTTTCCCATGTTCTTTAATGCTATTCATCTTCTAATTCCAATGAGCACTTGGTCTGAACATCACAAGCAATGTGGAATTTCCGGGATGATTGTTCTTCAAGCACAATTGTTGCACCCTTAAACTATGGCAGTGCAGATGCCAATTTTAGAATGAAAATATATTTATTTCAAAATATAGGTTTCCATCTATAGTATAAATGGACAGTTGAAAACGATTACCCTTGAGTAAAGAAACAGATCCTCCTCTGTTTAGTGTTTGGTGAGTTAAAAATGTTTTAAGACACTTCCCAGAGATGGAGAAAGAGTGTTGCTTGAGAGCTCTTAGCATATGCTTGGGTGTGAAAGAAGTAGGAATCTGTGTGGAAAACAAGGGCTGTTGTATTTAATGCCGTGATGTACGATTAGAAGAATGATGGTGTTTCCTGGTAGAAATTCATCCCATATCATTTATTTCAGCTCTTTGATGTTTCCAAACACTGGCAAATGGCAAGATTATTAATTCACTTGTCAGTAGTGGAGAAGGGAATACACCTTCCTCTCGGCAAATGGAGTCATCCCTCAGAATGACTGACGTGTGTCAGTCTGATTCTTTTGCTATTTAATGACAGAGATATACTGATGATTTGATGGTTCACACAGCTACACGATGGATGTGACCTTAATCTGTGCTTTGTGAGAGGACAGCACCAATATATTCTTTAAATGTAAGAGCCTTTGGGTGAACTGCAGGCCTTTTTGGCCTGTGTGTGCATGTGTGTGTGTGCGCATGCATACGTTGGTGAGGAAAGTGGTGTCAACGTATGAACTGGGTTTAAAATTTTGCAAAATAGCCTGGAGAGACTGAAGTTACTCACCCTGTAGAAAAAAAGCTGAAAGTATATAATTTGTCATTTTTAAGTCCTCAAAAATTTAAAGGGTTAAAAAATATGAGGGATAACAGCTGTATTCTCTGATCTCTGCGGACAGATGAAAAGGACTGGATTTAAAATCGAGGGTGTTGGAGGTTAGGAAAGCACCAGAATGAACATGGTTTCTCTTTCAACTCTACGTCTTTTTCTTTTTTTTTAACACTGTTTTTTTCTACAGGGAGTACCTGTCCTATCACCTCCTTTCTCTGAGTGTGTTCCTCTTCACCCATTAAAAATCCATTTGGGGGCTGGCCCAGTGGTATAGTGGTAAAGTTCATGCATTCCAATTTGGCAGCATAGGGTTCACAGGTCTGATCCCAGGTGCGGACCTACACACAGCTCATCAAGCCATGCTGTGGCGGCATCCCATATACAAAAAGTAGAGGAAGATGGGCAGAGACGTGGGAATATTAGCTCAGGGCTAATATTCCTCAGTAAAAAGAGAAAGATTGGCAACAGATGTTAGCTCAGGGCCAATCTTCCTCACCAAAAAAATAAATATAAAAATCAAGGGCTGGCCTCTTGGCAGAGTGGTTAATTTCTCAGGCTCTGCTTCAGTGGCCTAGGGTTTTGCTGATTTGGATCTTGGGCACAGACATGGCACTGCTCATCAAGCCATGCTGAGGCAGCATCCCATATAGCATAGCTAGGAGGACCTACAACTAGAATATACAACTATGTACTGGGGAGCTTGGGGGAGGAGAAGAAGAAGAAGAAGAAGAAAATGATTGACAATAGATGTTAGCTCAGGGCCAATCTTAAGAAAAAAAAAAATCAGTCTGGCTATCCACTCTCACAGGAGCCTATTTTAAGCTCTCCTCCAGGCTGACTTAGTGCCCCTGTGCTAAGCCTTCATAAAAGTCACTCAGTCACTTGCTGCATGGAGATGAGACATTGCTAGATCAGTATGTGGCTCCTTGAGAGCAGGAGCTGTGCCTTACCCATTACCCATTGTAACTGTAAGGGACATTTATTATCACCGTCTCATTGACTACCAGAGAGATGGGTGCCTCAGTCCTCCAGCTGGGAACAGTCTTATAGACTCAGAACGTAGGAAAGTTGAAAGCATCCTGTGCAGACGTTAACTCAAGCCCTTTATTGTATGGTTAAGGAAACCAAAAGATTTAAAATCAGAACAGTGGGTTTCTTGGAAAATGGTGTAAGCATTCATCTTGGAGGATTGGAATATTTAGAAAACAATATTTTTGTTGGTTTTTCTTTCTTTATATTTTACCAAATGTAAACTGCCATAACAAAAATACTACAGGCTGGCTGGCTTGAACAGTAGACATTTATTTTCTCACAGTTCTGGAAGCTAGATGTCCAAGATCAAGGTGTCAGCAGGCCTCTCTCCTTGGCTTGCAGATGGCCACCTCATCATTGTGTCCTCGCTTAGTCTTTTCTCAGTGAGCATGCACCTATCCCTGGGGTCTCTCTGTCTAAATTTCCTCTTCGTATGAAGATGCTAGTCAGATTGGATTAGAGCCCACCCCAATGGCCTCATTTTAACTTAAACACCTTTTTAAAAGCCCTATCTCTAAATACAGTCACATTCTGACCTAGGGAGACACAATTCACCAAGTATTTTCAAATCTTTAGGTACCCTTATGATTAGGGGAGCTGCATAATTTATTGCACAGAATTAGATACCTTTGAGAATGAAAGGGGAAGGATAGCTAATCGAATAGAACACCAGAACAATGGTTGTCAATTGGATCTGCCCTGAGCAAACCAGGTTGTACAGATACCTTATTTAAGACGAGAAATAGCCATTGTGCTCCAGCTCCAGAGCCTGGGACCCTGGAGATAATAATTTCTAAGCCTCAGCTCTTGAGAAGGGCTGTCAAAACTGCTTCTCAGACAAGAAGATGAAAATTTATGTCAATAATGGGAAAATAGTATTTAAAAAACAATAATGCCTTTGTCCCACTCCAGACCACCTAAATTAAAATCTCTGATGCTGTAGCCTAAGCATCAGTATTATTTTTATTTTTTTTGCAGGGAAGAATTCGCCCTGAGCTAACATCTGTTGCCAATCTTCCTCTTTTTTTTTCTCCCCAAAGCCCCCCAGTACATGGTTGTATATTCTAGTTGTAAGTCCTTCTAGTTCTTCTATGTGAGCTGCTGCCACAACATGTTGGCATCCGTATTTTTTATTTGCCATTCCTAGAGGACTCTAATACATAGTCAGGGTTGAGAACAACTGAGTCAGAGACATTACCATAAAATTATGAGAATCAGATATTTGGAGGAGAGACTGGGAAAGGAGGAAAAGGGAAATGTGAGTTTCTCACAACAGAGCTGCCTCTGTTTATATAGCGTGCACAATTAGTGATGAGATGCCGTAGATGGAAGACCAAGAATAATTCTCTGGCTTTAGGGCTTTAGGAGTGGAAGCAGCAGCCATGGTGGTGAGAGGGGCTGACCAAGAGTAGAACCTGGAGTGGACAGAGGAGGAGGAGTCCAGGATGGAGGTGAAAAGAGCCAGCCAGCAAAGGGAAGTTGCAAAGTGGTATCATAAAGTTAAGGGAGGTGGAATCTCAAAGAAAAAGTTCTGTTACTAGCATTCAACTTTCATAAGTGCTCAGCTAGGTAAAATAGCTAAATAAAAGCTCGATAAAGGCCTCAAAAACATCCACTAGATTTGGTGAGTGAGTGGGATGTGAGAAAGTAGAAGCAGTGAACACAGACTATCCTTTGCTTTAGATACTTCCAGACCTCCTGCAGGTTAGATGGAAGCAATTGAAACAAGAGCAGGCAAAGGGTAAACTACCAATCCCAACCCAGCCAGGGCTCCGATATTCAGCCAGGCATGGCAAGACAGCTCGGTAACTACCAGAAGGTTATGTTCATTTAGAAGGTTGCTACACACCAGCTAGATTGTATGTTGGCTAAAACAGACCTGGATGAACCAAGCCTAAATGAGTAGTGGTGGCTAAAATGTGCACAGTGGCCCTTGTCAGCTTTGGGACTTGAGGACTGTAGGCAAGGACAGTGCTTACATCTAGAGGCCTCTGAGGGACACTGGTGCCAAATATCAATGCGGGACTTGCTGTTGTGAATCAGATCCACGGTTCACCCAGGGCCGTGTTCTAATTCTCTGGCAGCTGTGGCAAATGAAGTTGTGAGGAATGGACCTGTTCTCTCTGGCTCCAAAGACTAGGATGTTGTCTAAAACATATTTATTTAATGCAATAAATAAAGGATCTATCGTCTATAATTATACCCCAACTCCCCAATTCCAAACCCCTTCTTTGAAGGTCCCAGTCTCCAAAACATCAAGTAATAGAAAGTCATTCAATTCAATTCAGTACTTTCTTGAGCATCAGTGGTGTGCAAGAGCCTAGACTGGGCATTAAAGGAAATACAAAGACAGGTGTGATGCACTCTCTACCCTCACAGGACCTGCAGTCTACCTGAGGGAATAAGATAGCATCTTAAGGCAGAATGTGAACTCTGCCACATTTAAGGCTCAAAGTATTCTGAGAGCTAAGGAGGGAGACATCACATCAAGTACGTATGTATGTGTGTTGAGGGTGGAGAGCAGGTATAGAAAAACTTCACTAACGAGGTGGTATTGCGATGGGTTTCCTTGGAAAAGAGAGAAGGAGGTAGGGACTGACATAAATGTTCACCTCCAGTGGAGAGGCCTGGGGCATATGTGCAGATCTGGGGGATTTTGTTTCACCTGGAGTTCACAGAGAGAAGTAGTGGGAGGTGAGTTTGGAAAGTGAGCAGACCACATTGTGCATCAGGCAAAGGAAGCCATGCTGAATTGGGTAGACAACGTGAAGACACACCTTTCAACAAAGCTCCTTAATGCTTCTGTTTCCAGCACTTCCAGGTCCCCAGGCATCAGCCACACTGTTCCTGTCTGACCATGTAGAGATTCTATCTCAGGATTGACTTTGATTTGGAAAACACATTTCAATCTCAACAGCAAGGGATTGGAACAAAAATCCAGGGTGATGGTTGGGGATTTGGCAGCATGGCCCCATTAACATTAGTGGGAGTTAGTCTGCTAAATCCCAGACACTGAGCAGAATCCTTATGTTTATTCACCACGATGACCTTTCTGCTGTAAATTGGTACAATATTTCAGAATCATTTAGAACCGATTAAGCTTGTAGCATCTCTCTCTCCTAAAAAGGAAATCCTTTTGAAAATTACTGCTGTGTGCACTGAAATGTCTGTATCTGTGGGCAACTCTGGCCAGTAGGAACATATGGGCATCTAAATATAGAATTGGTGACTTTTGATACCTCTGAGACGTTTAATCTGGGGAACTTTATCTATTGTACTTGTGTCCAGGTAGGGGCCAAGCTTCTTGCACATGATTGCTTTCTCCAAAGAACTCTTTCCTTTTGGCATAATTTTCTATTTTCTTCCCTCCATATTTTTTATTTTCCCAAAGACAATAAAAGAAAAAATTCATGAAGCTTTTTTTGCATGAAATTGAAAGGGGCTAGCGATTTCTATTCATGATCTCAATAATAGCAAATATGTGTTAAACATTTCCTCCCCAAATCCCCAACAACAGCCTGGAAGGAGGGTGCTGAGTGTGATTACATCCATTTTTCAGATCAGGAAACCAAAAGGTGTAGATGTTAAATCAACTTGCCTAGGTCATGCAGCTAGTCCATGGCTGTGTCTAAATTGCAGCCTATGCAGTGTGATGTGATGTTGAAGCCAAATTTTAACACTTCATGACCCTATCTTCAAGAAAGCTCTGCTGCATGAGGTCTCAGGCAACCTGGCATATTGGTCTGCTACCTTGCTCTCAGGACACCACTCACTGGAACATCTCTCCCCTCCCTCCTCTCCACCAAAGGTTCTTTTCTCGGCATGTCTCCATGTAGCATGATATTGTGAGGTTTTCCAAGCCATTGACACGTTGTAGTCATCTTTATTTCTGCAGTTCTTGGCACAGAACAAGGCTTCACGGATGTCTATTAATTGAATAAGCAAATGAAAATAAAGAATCACAGGACATTGAGGTCATCCCAGTCACTCTTTCATTTTGTAGATGCAACTTAGATCCAGAGAGTAAGCTTGAAGAAAGACCAGCTGACCCAATGAGCACAGATGGAAATCAAGGTAGAGTGGGATTAAGAGAGTAGCTTCTCAAGTTGTCAGGAGGGATGCCCTGGGCTGGGCAAAGGTTGTTAGCCATGATTGGCAAAGTCAGAGGTCCTCTGACTCCTAGTCCGGATTTCTTCAAGCACAGGTCATGAGAATCATGAGTTGGCACAGTATTGGAGAGAAGGAGAGTTTGTCTGGGTTAAGCATCCAGCTCTGAGGCACCATATTCCTGGGCTTAGTCCAGGTCAGGGGATTAACTCAAGGGCACAGACCTATAGCCTTGGCCCTGAGTTGTGTGTATGCATGTGGGTTTGTTCTCTCTCTGGGAGCACCTTGGGCATCTTCACATCCCCTACTCTGAGAAACCATGTTCTTGACTGCTTCTTCCAGATCCCCTGGCAAGTATGGTGGGTTCCGGATGGAGTTCAGGCTCCTCTAGTCCATAAAGAAAACGTCTGACCCTACTCATCCTGACTGAAGCTTCTCTGCAGGTTTTGTCTCCCTCTTCCAGGAGCCCTGTGCTGCGTGCTCATTGGGTCAGTGTTTTCAATGCTTTAGAAGCTTCTTTCCCTGCCGCATTTTTTCCATCACTATGCTTAGCCTAAAAGGTGCTCAGAAAATTAATTAATTAATTATTATAATTAATTAATTATTTTAACACATATATCCTGAATACAGTACATACATGTTTAGCTCTGAGCCAGACACTAAGGATACAGAAGACATGTAGGAGAAAACCAAAGGAAGCAGTGTGGAGCTGTACTTTTTTACAGGGAAAAAGGCAGAGATGAAGGACAGCCAAGCACAGAGGAGAAGAGCATAAGCAATGGAGTTCTAGGGCCTTCCTCCAGAGAAGCAAGCAGACTATGTACATCTGACATCGTAAAGGCAAGTCTTTTCTTTAATAAAAATATGTAAGAATATAACCTCAAATGATGCTGGAGGCTAAGGATAACTTGGTGACCTGGACATCAGGGATATTCTTTCTCCTTTTCCAGAAACTAAAGTCAGATTGCAATATCATTTACTGGCTTCTTCAGTCATAAGAGCTGTAATAATAATAATAATGATCATAAGAGCAGTCACAATAGCGATAGCAAACATTTGAATAGGTGCTTTTTCTCACCTCTTCTCCATGTGTTACCTTACTTGGTGGTTGCAACCTCTGCTTATGGAGTGGGCAGAGGACAGAACACGTGTTTTTGTTTTCTCCTTAGAGGAGCAGAACCTCAGAGCCTCAGTTTTGGTGACTTGTCTAAAACCACAGATAGTTTTAACACAAGTGGGACAGAACACAATACTCTGAGTTATAGTCCAGTGCACTTTCCACTCTACGTGGACTCTTGACTTGTCAAACCTTAAGCTTTAGATTGTCAAGAGACATATCTAGAAATGTCAGGAGGGAAATGAATATATTCTCAAAAAGTGGTTTCCTATGCTTCTAAAGAGGTTGTGAGGAAATGTGCAAGCCAGTCTTTAGGGAAAGATGACAGTCTTGGTCTCTTGGGAACTGTGATTTGTTCAGTGCAGTTAGAACAGAGTGCTTTCCCTAGGACTATAGACCAAATGAAAGCAGAAGTGAACATACTGGAAAGCCAGCCAGGTCCAACATGCGACCCTCCTCTTAAGCTGTTTTCCGTGATTTCAGAAGTGAGAGAGGAAATAAAAAGCAGCACTTTTTCTTTCTTTTTTTTTTTTTTTTAAAAAACCCAGCACGTATTTCCCCTAATTACAAAAGTAATTTTGGGCAGGGCAGAGGAAAGCACAACAAAACAAATTCTGTCACTCAAAGAGAATCACTGTTAACTAAGCCTGTCCTTCGGTATAGACCTGTTTAGGACGTCTATCAGACTGATAGACAGATGGATACACATAGGACCATAGGTGTGGGTTTTGTAGAGCTAACATGACAGTGTCTATAGTGTTTTGTAGGCTTTTTTTCCACTTAGAAATAGATGGTTAATATTTTCCACATCAACAAATACTTTTACAACGTCTTTTTAATTAGGGGATAAATATGGTTATGTGATATGGTGGTACCACAATTTACTTGAACAATTCCCTAGTTTTGGATATATGGGTTGTTACCAGTTGTCACTGTTATGGACAATAGTGGCGTGCACATCTCTGCACACTTACCAGATTGCTTCTTCGGGATAACTGGATTATAGAGTAGGCACTTAAAATTTGCTGCTGCAGTTTGCCAAATCTTCAAAAAGTTAATACGAAAAGGTTAACTGATGTCAGTAGTTAATAAGAATGTTCAAGAAGAAGATAATTTCTGAGATTCTGGCAAAACTAGCTTATTAGACGGGAAGACATAGAAAGTCTCCTCCAATGTACTTTTGGGAGAAAGGGTGAAGGGAAAAGTACTTTTTAGGTCCATTTTTTTCTTTTATTGAAAACAATCAGGAAGAGTATGTGTGTAACAAGAGTTAGAGTTAACTCTTTAAGCACAAGATGTCAGCACAGAGACCCTAGGTGGCCATGACTCCTGAGTATGAGACAAAAATGTTTGTCCAAGGGTTGAGGAGGAGCATGATGCACCAGGTCGGACAAGCATCCTGGAATATCTGTAAAATGATGGCAAAATTGTGAGTGATAAAACTAACGTATATAATTAAATTCTGGAGCCCAGATCATACATTGTGTCATGAACCAGCTTTGGCTAAAAGAATCATAGGATTGGAATTACGCTGAGTGATCAAAACCCAGCTGGTGTATCACAGGGAAGAGATGAAGCCTGAAATCCTGGTTGCAGAGTTGGCGCTCCACCTCAGCCGCAAAGCTTTTATATGCTTCCTGTGAAGCCTGTGCCTGAACTAGAACCCAAAGGCAAGTGGTGGAGATGGAGATTTCATAAAGAAATGAATATAAAAACTTACACATTGCATATCTGAGGATAAAAACCAGGCTAGAAAGGACATATGAGATAGCCAGTCCTTATTAGAAGGAGCAAAAATTTCCAAAGGAACCCTTGTTCTATCAAGTTATTCTGAAATTTATTTAAATGAAGTTGCATTTGATAAAAATAGCAGTTTCCTTTTCTTGCCTGGGTGCTAATGAGCTCGGCAGGCATTTATTCCTCACTTTGATATATTTGCTCTCCTTACCACACCTCTCTCTGGCGCTCCTAGGGTCCCAGAGTGTTGAAACGAGGGTGACTGGTACTTAAAAAGGCTTTCCTAGGTGAGAAAATACAATGATGCAATGATTTCTTTTTTAAAGATTGAAGGAAGAAGGCAAGTGAGTGGTGGGTAGAAAAAGCAATGTTTTAAGAAAATTGGAAGGCAAACTAATTTCACAGTCTGAATACTTTACAGGGGTAGATTTCACATGTAGTATGTGCCTGGGGCCTTTCTGGGGTCAAAGGATTAATTGAGAAAAATAGGAGAATGACAGGTGACTGGAGTGTAATTACAAGCACAGGACTGAGAGTCAAATGGCCCTATAGAACTAATAGTGACTCATAATATAGTAGTGTCCCATGATCATCTCCGACGAATTTGAATGCATTCATTCTACAAATAGGTACTGAACCTCAACTCAGGGCCAGACACTGAGTTAGCTTCTTGACTCTTTCACTTTCTAGCTGTGTGATCTGGGCAGTTACTTAACCCTGCTAAACCTGAGTTTCCAGATCTGTAAAATGGACATCATAAAATCATCTGTCTCATTGGATTGTTGGAAGTTTTAAATTTGATTTTGTTTGTAAAGAACTCTTCACATTGCCTGATATCTACTCAGCACTTAATAAATGGTATTGATTTATTATAATAATGATCATTACTATTAATGAGACTGTTGGTGATTGGATGTGGCCATTGGCACGTTGAGTTCATCACAGGCCTTTCTGTAAGAGGATACTGAAGAAAGAGAAAAGAATATAGAAGGAGGGATCTCAGCAAGGACATGAGCTTTTTCTCATTCCACAGTTTGTCCCAGGCCAGTGGCCATGACTCCCAGGGCCAATTTGGTGGAAGGAGGAGGTGATGTGTAGGGAGAGCATGATATAATCCACCTTTGACACCAAAGAAGGTGGACTGGGCAGCCAGGACGTTGGGCTCCTTGCTGAAGGAGGTGTGGTTAGGAAAGAGACATGGAGGAGTTGGAAGTCCCTTTTTAATTACCTAGAATTTGACCTTGTTGCAAGATCTAAATAAACTACTTCCGTTTCTGTAGACCTTTATATTGTTCAACAAGATGCTGTCATTCACGTTCTCAAACAATCCTCCCTCAGCAAGCTTGTAAGAGAGACAGAATGGAAAATAGCCCCATCTTACAGGTGAGAAGATGAGGTTAAGAGACAGTTATTCTTCAATGTCAAACAGCCAGGCACAGAGGCAGGGTTGAAACCAAAGCCTGCTTTAAACTCAAACTTCTAGTTACTAGAATGTTCTGCTGCTCCTAATACTGACCTCTTTGTAGTTCATGTGAATATCTGTGCTCTTCAGGGGGCTTTTCTGGGCAAAGGGAAACTTATTTTAACCTTGGTCAGACAAGAACATGATTAAATAAAATTTTTGGAGACATTGCAAAGCACATAGAACAAATTCTAAAATCAAAGAGAAATTTGAAAAATATTATTTTTATTTTCCATGACCCTGATCTTGGCTCTTGATGAGATTTAGGAGGAACTGGTAGCAGTCTTTATTTGTGGACTCCTTGGGCATTACTAATGGACTGATTTATTGAATTAAGAGATGTGAAGCTCTTATGGACAGTGTCTGGCACATAGTATGTCCTCAATGAACTCATGTATCATTGAGTGAAAAAGAAATAATTTACTTATTGAGTGCTTATTAAGAGTTTTACGTGTAATAATGCATTTGGTAACCCCAGCAATCCTATGGGCCCACTTTAGAGATGAGGAAGCTGAGGTCCAGAGAAGTTACTGAGCACTAAGTGTGGTATAAACTCATTTTTGGCTATATGTGTTTGCATGTAGAAAAGTCTGCAAAGAATATACCTGTCTCTGAGTGGTGGAGAAATTGGAGGAATTTAAATTTAATTTTAACTTATGGATTTTCCACAAATACAATAAAATTTATAATACTTAAATATGATGTATTATGATATATTTAATTTTGTAATCTTACAAGAATTTTAACTTACTGCCTTTAGAGGAAATGATGGGATTTAACACTGTCTAGCCTTCTGTGGATTAACCTTTGTCAGTTGCTTATTCATGAAAGTCTTCTCAAACATTCAGGTTAAATATACCTTCAATTTCCAACTGGGACCCTGACTGATGAAAGCATCCACTATACGCCGTGCTCATGCAGTCTTCTTGTGAGGAAGGTATTTTTGGACCCAGCTTACAGGTGGAAAAACTGAGGTGAGTGTTTAGCTTGCCCAAGGCTGCAAGGAGAGAGTCTTGTATATCTAATGACAATGCTTTTTGCTAATTTTGTCTTCTCTAGAATCTTTTAATATGCTTAAGGGAACAGAAGGAGGTGCAAGGGCAGAGATAAGAGCTCAAGTCAATGACAGTTAAAGAGGGGAAGATGTTTGGTTGAATTGACCCTGCCCACTGACAATCTTAGAATTCTGAAACTGTGGAGGGGATCGGGGGAGAGTTGGGTGGAGTGAGGGGTAAGATTGGGGAGGCAGTGGGTGGCTGTGAAGGTACAATCTCTACTGAAATTGGACAAGTAAAATTGTGAGATGATTGGGATGTTGGGCAGGAAATATTTGTAAGACATACCCCACAAATATTTGAGAAAATCCAAAGATGTCTCATCACTTGTCAGACTCAGTCCCAAATAATTGTGGTGTGGGCAAAATTTCTCATAGGGCTTTCTTTTCTTTTTCTTTCTCTTTCTTCCTTCCTTCCTTCTATTCTTTCTTTCTTTCTCTTTCTTTCTTCTTCTTCCCTCCTACCTTCCTTCCACCCTTCCTTCTTCTCTTCCCTTCCCTTTCTTCCTTCCTTTCTTTCTTTTTAATTCTTGTTCATGATTTTATGGTGTTCCCACATTTTCTTGCTTAGGAGGAGAGTGGGAGAGCAGCTCTTTATAAGTTCTTTCACTCCAAGGACAAAATTTTAAAATTACTACTCCTTTAAAAAAACAGTTTAGGAAAAGAGAAAAGTTTGACCCAAAGGAAGAGATTACTGATGGTGGACTTTCAAGTGTCAATGCAGAAGACATTTTTAAGCAGGGTTTTTCTAGCTCATTCAAACAATGCCACAGAGGGGAGCTCCTACTTTTTATGAACCATTCAGTTCTCTCGTAGACTCACAGGCTCCCAGGGTTGGCAGGGGCATTGTGTACAGCTAGCCCAGCCTCTTCTTCCCTGTACAGCATCCTTTCCCAGTGGCTGCCTGCATCCAATTGGTGAGGAACTGGTTCTCTTCAAGAGAGTCCGCTCTATCTTCCGGTAATTCTGATTGCTTGAAAGTTCTTCCTTATGTTGAGCTGAAATCTTCCCCCCCCCCCCCTCGGCCCCCCCCCCGCCCCCAGATGCGGTAACTTTCAGACAAGAGCCCAATAGAAAAGGTGTTTTTGTTCTCTTGTTTCTTCTCATTCAGATTCACCCACAGTTTTCGCTGCCTGAGGTGGAGTTAATGGCCACATGCTTTCCTCTGGAGAAAATTGTTATGCAGTGATGCCTGATACAACATGCCCAGTAGGGAGGAGAGAATCTTGAAGTTGAGGGTTTGGAATTGGAAAAGGCAGGATATTCAGAAGTGTGTTGGGATGTCAGAGGACATACATGCTAGACTCATTGGTTCTCTTTCTTTGCCAGGAATGAAAATTACGTTCTGAAAAAAGTAGAAATAATAAAATTTAAGTAGTAAGAACATTATTTACCCCCTACACATAAGCAGTAATAATTGTACCAGATTCGCATTTGGAAAAGTGGGCAAATTTGTTTGTTCAGTCAGATCAAGTTGGTATCAAATAACCACAAATTCCATATGTTGCTTTTTCTGCTTGGTTGCTAGGCACAAGGAATTCATGGAGAGCTTGCTAAATATGTTTGACACATTTTTCACGTGAATTATAAATATTGGTGGATTCTTTTCAGGAGTGGCTGTCATTCAGAAATAGATCCTGAGTGAAGATTTCCTCCTCACAAAAAAGGCCTGGATTTCAGGCTGAAAGAAGGCCTGACTGGGTTTGGGAGGCAGGTCCCCAGGTATAATGTAGAGTAGGAGAAATGACAGTCCTTTACAATTGTGTGGCATTATGCAGTTAACAAAATGCCTCCCTGTTCACAATCTCATTTGATCCTCACAACTCCCCTCTGAGAGAGGTATTAAGGCAGGTAGCTGGCTCCATCCCAGGAATAAAGTTGTGGGCACCAAAGAGCCACGATGGGAGGAGAAACGCCCGGATGAGGATCTCCTGAGAATGACTCTAGCTCATCTTGGCAGTTCTGGGACTGTGCTTCTTCAGTGTAGGAAAATGTACTCCACCAACCTGCTGAGTCCGCCATTTCATTTCTTATCTTAGTTTATTCAGTACCGAGCCTGTGGCGCTTACATAAATGTCCTTCTGGCATGAGGGAGAGAGAGAGAGAAGGGAAACAGCAGCTGTCAGCAGAGTGTCAGGCTGGGGACCTGCCATCTCAGTGAACAAAGCTCTGGTCAGCTCCAACAGTGTCCTGGGTGCAGCTCTAATCATGGGTGATGGGATTGTCCCCAGGCTCAGGATTATTTCCTGCCCTTAAAGAGAACAAGGAAAGAGGATCCCTCAGCCGTTACCAAGGTGTCACTTGTTAATCAGCAACCAGGAGTAGAGAGAGACCAGAGCGAGGTCAAAACAAAAGAACTCTGATACTGAGGCCTCTGCAGACAGTATCTCAGATGGTTCTATCGGAGCATTAGTCGCACCTGGTTATCACAAACGTGATAGATTTGAGTGGGAGAGGGGTACTGCTTTCTGCATTTTTTTTAATTCTAAAGCTTCTTCCAATATTTAGCGTTTTTCACTGGGGCTGGAAAAGTTCTCTCTCTCTCGGGTGATCCAATCCACCTCCTGCCTCTAAAGCCACTGTGCACCATGCCTTTCCTGGCAGCTCCAGGTTCAATGTCTCTTCTTTTTCTGTAGTTCTCTGTGGAGGACAACTGCACAACCATACTACAGATCCCACTCCAAGGCCTCCAATCCTACAGAGTTTTCTTTTCTTTCTGAAGATTCACTGCTTTAAAGGCCGTCAAGAAACGAGACGGGTGAATGTGGATAATGATCAAAGCTGGTTGATCCGTACACGGCGAATCATTATATCATTCTCTCTATTTCGTGTGTGTAAAATCTCCATAATAAAAAGATAAAGCATCAACATGATTGGATTTGACTGAATCACAGATAGAAGTCTTGATTCAAGCTGTAGAGTCAGGCTGGCCTGAGATCAAATCCCAGCCCTGCCACTTTCCAACAGAAATTGGACATGACTCTTAACTGTCCCAAAATGTCCTCATTGCAAAATCAGAGACAGATTAGCTACCCCATCAGGCTTCTGTCAGCATTAAATGAGATAAGAAAGTTTTCTTAACAAGTGATAGAAATCATCTTTAATTAGTTTCAGCAAAAGGGGGAACGTAGTTTATGGATATAACAGTATTTCAAAATTCAAAGATAGGAATGTATCTGACTCTCAAGAGTGAATTGAAATCACAGGCTCCAAGGGCATCCAGACCATCCTTGGTTTCATGTCCCTGTGCCTCTCTGCATGACTGTTCTACTTCTCTCTGCCACAGACCAGCTTTCACTGTTTGCCCATCTGCACAAATGAAAACTGGCTGCCAACAGCAGCTTCCAGGTTTACATTTTCTCAACTCAATAGCACAACCAGGCTGAGTTTGGATTTCCTGGCCCAGATTCCAAATCTTTTGGAGCAGGTCCTTTGTCTAGCTTGAATAAGAAGTCTACCCCTAAACTCAACAATAAAGTTCAGGGGCTAGAGTCATCTTGTGTCAACATGGAGGCTCCCATGGTGGACATATGGATGGAGCTGGCAGCGAGAAGTTCCCAGAGGAAGGGAGAGCAGTCTCCAAAATGTGGTCAGAATGGGGTGGTGGTGGTGTTGGACAAACAAAATGGTAAGAGTCAGAATACCAAATGCTTAGAACATACTAGTTTATAGGCAAGTATCAGCTCCTTCTGCTTTGAATTGACCCATCTTCATGCCTTCAGGGCAAAGTCTTCGGTTAGCCCATCCAACATGGACAGGAGAACCACAATTACAACTATTCATTTATTCCTTCATTCCAGAGTGCCTACTCTGTGCCAGGCAAAGAGGGCACAGCAGTGAACAGCGACAGAAATCCCTGCCCATGTGGATCTTATCATGGAGTGATACAATGACAAAAATTAAAATATATAAGGTATGGCACATCAGAGGAAAAATTAAACAGAAAAGTGGGACAGGAAGTGCTGGGATTATAACTCTAAACAGGTGACGATAAGAAAGTGACATTTGAACAGGGATTTGAAGAAGGTGAAGGAGTGAGCCACGTGGCTCTCTGGAAGACAAATATTCCTGATAGAGGGACGAGCAGGTGCCAAAGCTCTGAATCAAGGGCAACAGCAAGAAGGCCACTGTAGCAGGAGCGGATTGAGAAAAAGGATGTGTCCTAGATGTATCAAACTAATGAGCTTTACTGGGACCTTCTGAATCTCTGACCTGGGGAAGAGGAGAAGAGGTGTGATAAAACACTAAGGCTGGTGGCCAGAGCGTCAGTCTCATCCATTCTTTAGCGATCTCTTAATAAACTATTTGTAATGGGAGACAACCTGAAGTAAGTCAGTTTCTCACAGTGTAAGAATAACAGGAAATTATATTTGGGGCCTGCCTTGTGGTGTAATGGTTAAGTTTTCGTGCTCTGCTTTGGTGACCCAGGGTTCATGGGTTCAGATCCCGGGCCTGGACATACACACTGGTTATCAAGCCATGCTGTGGCTGTATCCCACATACAAAATAGAGGAAGATTGGCACAGATGTTAGCTCAGAACAATCTTCCTCACGAAAATAAATAAATAAACAAAGTAAAAAACAATTATAGACAGGGTTGCAAACTGACGGCTCAGTGGCATGGAAATGCCTGTGCAACCCTCACCTCCAGGAGGCTGTTCTTTATCAAGAGACCGAGAGAGTTGCATAGTGCTCATGGGAGAACCAAGGGTTGCACAAAGGGTAAATATCCTTCTGCACACAGATTGGCCACTGAAGGAAGAAAATGCAAGGCCGGGATTTCTTGAAAGAAAGAAATCTAATAACCACTTCTAATAGATGCCAACATAATTTTTTCAGTGCCTTTAATACTGGCTATTAATCAAGAGGTGAGGAGAGACTTTCTGTTATGTGACTGTGTCCCACAGCCATTTTTGCAACGATCACAGCTGAGTATTTTGAGCAAGGACATTACCAATAAAGGGCCATGAGAAGATGGGAAGGGAGAGCCAGAGAGAACCCCTGCCCTGTTCCCAGGAAGTCATCACCCATCGGAAGCCCGCACTAATGTGCCTGTCTCTGGAAGCCTTGATTTGTTTGGTGTAAGAGCAGTTTGTACTCTCCTGCAAAATGCGATTTGCTTCTGAGCCTTGGACAACTACACAGAAGAAAGAATATGTGGCTATTGGGTGAGGGATTCCAGAAGTTAAGCACCTGTCGAACATCTGGACGGAATGAAAGAGGGAAATGTAATTTAGACAGAGGAAATGAATTACAAAGCAGAAGCACAGCAAATCCAATCCTCCTGTAGCAGGTGGTCCAGGAAAAGTGGGGGGAGGGAGCAGAATAAGCCTCTTAACAGACCTAGATTAGTAACGATATTCTCCCCCACCTTTAATAACCATTCTGATGATCAGAACAGGGAACTTCTTCCTGTAGTTTGGAATAGGGGGTGTCTCAATTAAAAAACAACCATTTCTAACAGGCAATTTGCATTTCTCTTTAACTCATGTGATAAAATGTACAAATATACACTAAAGTATTGTTTACATTGAGGAATGAAATGAGGAAGTAGAATGTTCTTTCCATGTGTCTCTCATATATGTACACTTTGGTACATTGACCCAACATATGCATTTAGTTTTCTGGTTATGATACAGGTTATGATAACTATTACTTTTTTCTCCTGCGCATCTTCAATGTCAAGAGCAGAGGATTTAGGGGTAAGATATACCAGATCACACTATATCACAGAGCACATCACTGTTAAAATGTAGGTCTGTCTATCTATCTACATATTCATATCTATCTAATCTATCTTTATCTATTTATCGTTTATCTAGTAAGCAGCACAAACATATGGCAAAAAATTTGAAGGTTATATATTCTTTCTCCTGCCCCATCTCTAGTCACTTCCCCTAGAGACAATAGACATATGCATTTCTGCACATATACGTTATGTCGATCCTTTGTTTAATGGTATTGTAGATGCTATTCTCCCATTGCTTTTTTGACTTAACAAAATAACACTGAGATGGCTCCCTTTGAATACCGTGCCTCATTTTTTTTCAAAGCCTGCATGGTATTCCATTGCATGTTTGTTGCGTAATTTATTTAACCATATCCTAGTGATGGATATTTTGCTTGTTTCCAAGCTTTTGTCACTGCAAACAGTACTCTACTTCTGGATGTTAGACATTATGTAAAGATAGCCAATTTAGAAACTGCTCAATTTGTTGATAGATAGTGCTGTACAGCAATGTGGAATGACAGTCTTGTGACTCAGCTTGATGTGATGGGCAGTAACAGAGGTCTATCTTTGTAGCTATCTCTACCATCAGTCACCGTGAAGTAAATGAACAATGCTAGGAGGGAAAAAGTGAAATATTTTTTATCATTTTTTTAATCAGTTTTCAATCTTTTATTTACCTGGACAGGGCAAGAATAGGATGGATAAGGGCTTTCTCTATTCAGATTTAGGGAACATTTTCAATACCTTTATTTAAGCCTAAGTTTAGACATTAATTGAAAGACACAGAAAGGTGACACAACATGCTAGATTGTGCTATTCACTTTGGTTTTGCTGGTGACTACATAGCTCAGAGTTAGAGTTGGTCAAAGTAGAAACTTGTGTGAGATTTGGAAGATGGAAGCAAAGCACCATACGTAATCACGAAGGTTGTGTGGTCATATATGGTTTTAGAGAGCAGCAGAGGTATCTAGTGGGTTCCGGCTAGTCCTTGCTCTCCTCTGCTCTGTTTCTGTCATCTTCTCAACCTCTGGCCTTTTGACAACAGTAGCATCAAGCCCACCATGGTGCTCGGCTATGGCCCCACATAGCTGCACAGAGCCACAGCCTCCCTTAGACCTTTCCATGAGCTCCTCTCTTACGGGTCTATTCTGTCAGCTAGACATGCATGGCTTCTCAGATTTCCCTGAAAGGTCCAACATGTCCACTCATGTCAATGCTTCAGTTGCACTGGTTGGTGACTCTTCCTTTGATCCTTTGACTTTTTCTTCTAGACCTTTCCCAGCTCTTCCCATACCAGTGTATGGTCTCTTTCCTATAATGAATCCTTACTCTTGTCATAATCATCTTGGCTCTGCTTCCCTGCTTGAACCCTGATTGCTACATATAGGAAATGCACCATTAACTATATCTCTCCTAAAATACCTTATCCGTTTCTAGTCTCTGTATTGTCAAAGACAGATGAGAAACTTGAGGGTTACAACAAAATAATGATGGATTCCCATCTTCTTCAATTTAGGCACGAAAAAAGGAGCAGTTTAAGCTCTTATTAGGAGATATGAATTAGATATCCAGGGGATCATTTTGGAGGTCTTCAGAAAAAGTGTAAGTTCTCAGATGGAGATGGCTTAATTGCAATCCAACTTCCACTCAAGGGGATGAATAAATGGCCCTGAGAGTCCTTTCTAGTATTAATGTCACACCACAGCCACATAAGACTCAAGAAATGCCACATTAAGTCAGTTCACTGGTTCCAGCTCATCATTCTTTTTTTCCCAGTGGCCCCAAGAGCTGCTCGTGGGAGAATATAGTTGTACCGCATTATATCACCTTAAAGGTGAAGGATCCCCTCTAGCAGTTTTCCCCAAACCCTATTAACATCCTTTCCTCTGCCTCTTATTTAATGCCATTGGATATTATTTCATTACAGTGTTTGGAGGGCAACCTTGTTTCTCTATAGAACGTTACTTCTCAAAATCAAAGACCCAAAGTTAGATATTTTCTGTTTTTTGTGTGTATGTGTGAGGAATATTGGCCCTAAGCAGTGTTAATCTGTGCCAGTCTTCCTCTATTTCATATGTGGGATGCCACCACAGCATGGCTTGATATGCAGTGTGTAGATTCGTACCTGGGATCTGAACTCATGAACCCCAGGCTGCCAAACCGGAGCACACGAACTCAACCACTACACCACTGGGTGGCCCCAGATGTTTTCCATATGGCTTTGCTGGCTAAATACCTGGGGTTAAACTTGGCTATTGACCTGTCCAAAATAGTGTTATTTTTCCCACTGGATTACTCAATTCTCTTCTTTTTCTTTTGTAGTAGAATATATGTAACATAAAAATTGCCATTTTAACAATATTTAAGTGTACAATTTAGTGGCATTGATTACATTCACAACATTGTACAACCATCGGCAGTATCTATTTCGAAAACTTTTTCATCTCTCAAACAGAAACTCTGTAGCCATTAAGCAGTACTCCCCATTTCTTTCTCTCCCCAGTTCCTGGTAATCTCGAATCTACTTGCTATCTCTACAAATTTGCCTATTCTAGATATTTCATATAAGTAGAATAATGCAATATTTGCCCTTTTGTGTCTGGCACTTAGCATAATGTTTTTGGGTTACCCAGTTCTTAAGATTCCAGACGCCTGTTCAGATTGAATATAAGGTTAACTTCTCCCCCTGATTTGGGGATCTCCTTATGACTTCATTTTGTCTTAGTTTAACTGTCATCCTAGGAAGAGTGAATGGACACAAACATACAGGGCCTTGTTCAAATGTGATATTTTAAAAATCTAAAATTGTAAAGAACTAAATTCAACATGACGATATTCTTTTCCAAGGCTCAACAGCCTTAAAAACAGTTATCATTCACATGAAATATCAATGAAATATTTCTGTCTTTGTATTGAGACAGTTGAGGTCATAGAGCTACTGATATAAACATTATTTGAAGTCTACCAAGCCCCTGACTGTCTCCTAATGGTCTACAATATTTAAACACAACCCAGGCCTTCAATATATAAGAGGGATAGCATGTCCATGCATCTTTAATGCATGATTAATCTTTTTTGACATTTCTCTTCAGTGCTGAGGAAGATGGTTGAATTTGCTTGTGGCTGCATTGACAATAACTTCTCTCTTCCTCTTTCATTCCTGAAGGGAAATGTCATAACAAGAACCCACCATTAAATAAAACATGTACATCACAGATTTTTTTTTAATTTCTGAAAAACAAAAGAGGCTGACCTCAGAGTCAGAATGAATTTATACTGAGCTAAGAAAAATTGAGACCTAAATACAGAATCTTGTTTATTTGTTTTAGCGTTTGCTATTTTTTCCTGTGGCATGGAAACTACTCTAGAGTATATAGCAACAGGAAAGCAGCTACTGCCTCTCTGGGTAAGTAAATTGTAAAATTATCTACCTGTGAAAATATCAGCACTGTAATTTGTCTAGTTTATAGTTTGGTTATTTAATCACTTATTCATCCGTCCATCCATAAATGTTACTGCATGTCTACTTTGTACAATGTACTATTGTAGGCATTCTCTGCCCTGCTCAATATGATAGCTACTAGACTTTGTAACACAAATTCAATAAATTCATTAAAATAAAAAATCAGTCCCTTTGTTGCACTCACTATGTTTCAGGTACTCAATACTCACCTGTAACTGGTGGCTACCATATTGGACAGCATAAATGGTAGACCATTTCCATCACTGCAGAAAGTTCTATTGGGCAGCACATTTATAGAGGTATAAAAAGGCATAATACAAGATTCTTTCCTTAAAAGAGTTTGCAGTCTAGTTGAGAAGACTGCATATTTATAAAGAAAAGAAGTGTAATTCCTGTTTCCTTCTGCAATATGATAGCAATAAAATAGTAGGAGCTACCCTTTTGGGAGCATGTACTATGTGCCAGGTACTGCTAAATTCTTTACACATGTGGCAGAACAAAAACAACATATGAGTGTCTGGTCTTGTCCTTCTGCTTGCTGGCCTTTTCCCCTTTCTTATCTTTCAAGCACGTGTGGCAGAGTATTGGTCTTTGCCAGATCTGACTGTATTGTTCTGCATATTTACAAGAATGGGGAGACAGACACAGGACTGGAAGGGAGAGAGGAAGGGGTTGAGAATAAGATGGCAAGATTCTTGTGATCTAGAACTGGGAGAGGAGTTAGTTGAAAGTCATAAAAACAAGGTCTGAGCAGCTGTGGGGCATAAGGGAAGCGTATGGGAAAAGAAAGGAGATTGTCAAAGATTTGCTGGGGTCTATATATTCCTTCCAAGTGTAGAGAAACATATGTAAAAAAGGTGAGTTATTTTGAGGTTAATATGTTTTAATTGAATTGTGTTCTTTAATCATCACACTCTAAGACACGACCATGTCAGTCTCAGGTAAAATAAGGTTATACTATCATTTTTCTCATTAGTTTAACCTTTACTACTATTCTGCGAGATATGCAAGATAGGCCATTATTGTTCTTATTTTACTAATGCACAGGCTGAAAGTCAGAGAAATTAAATGCCTGCCCAGTGTCATACAGCCAGTAAATGGCAGTGTCAGATCTGAATCTAGGTATATATGATTCCAATGTCCATGCTTCTAATTGTTCTGATTACTGCTTCAATACAAGAAGGATCAGGTAGTATGTGACAAAGTGCCAAGAAAGCCATATGGACAGTAACAACGGCTGTAAAGTCCGAAGGAACAGAGATTATAGTGAGCTGGAGTGACTAGGACATACTTCTTGAAGGGGGTGAAATATAAGCTGGCCTTGGAGGACTAGTAGGATTTAGATGGGGAATGGGGAGAGGTAGATGAAGGAACAAACAAGGCACGGACCACAACCAGGGATTTTGGGTGCAACAGAGGGCTGGGGTTTTCTGACAATGACATTCTAGAAGCTGGGCCAAATTAGGGGTAAAAAGACCAAATATATACATATATACATATATACACACATACATACATATATACTGATTGATGAAATTGCTATTGGAGAGTATTTGAAGACTTAAAGATGATGTTTGAGACAATGCTTAAGTTTCAGCCTAGTTGCAAATTACTCAGCCGTCCCTGTCAGCCTCTCTCACGGGACGGTTAAGTAGTGGATCTGGCTCTGGATCTTCTTTCTATGAGATTCTGTGGTGTGATGGCTAAGCTTATGTGTCAACTTGACTGGGCCACAGGGAGCCCAGATATTTGGTTAAAAAATTACTCTAGGTGTGTCTGTGAGGGTGTTTCTGAATGAAATCAACATGGGAATCAGTAGACTGAGTAAACCAGATTGCTCTCTCTTTGTGAGTAGATCTCAAGCTTCTGGACACCTGAATAAAATAAAAAAGCAGAGTAAGGGAGAATTCGGGCTTTCTTTGCCTGCCTGTTTTTGAGCTAGGACATCGGTTACTCCTTCTTCCAGACTCAGACTTGGACTGGAGCTATACCATCGGTTCTCCTGGGTCTCCAGCTTGCTGACTCTGGATCTTAGGACTTCTCAGCCCCCATAATCACGTGAACCAATTTCTTATAATATATCTCTTCTATCCATATATATCCTATTGGTTCTGCTTCTCTGGAGAACCCTAATATATGTGGCTTCCGTGGGTTGATTATGATGAAACAATGAAACAGGATGTTCAGCTATCTCCACACAGTGAAGCAGGACATTCAATTATCTGCACACTTCATTGTGCAGCAACTCAGTAGTGAATTCACAGGAAAAAGTAGGCACTTCTGCCCTCTCAGATCTCTGGGTCTAGTCTGGAGCTGGAGGGACTCTTATAAATCTGGATTGATGAGAAGATCCAGAGGGCAAGGATCAGTCTGAGTGGTCTTCCTATGGCCAAAAACTTAACAGTCTCCCCAGACTTCTAAGAGAAACTTTATTCAAACAGTAGGACTTTCAGTAACAGATATTATAAGAAAGGGAAAAGCAGACTATCTAATAAAGGCAAGGAAGCTTTGTGACCAGTCTTGAGCTAGGAATGTTCTGTTCATGAGTCTACCTGGTATCACTCTGAAAATCATTTACAAGTAGAATCTGGCAATCCCAAAAGAGCAAAAATGACCAAACTTTGGTTCTTCAGCTAAGTAGGGCAATTTGTTCCATTGAATCAGACTCTGGCATTAGCCCTGGTCCAGCCAGAGTATGGACTTTGTCCAAATGCAGAATCTCAGGCCCCACCTAGTGAGTCATTGTGCACTTTAATAAGATCCTCAGGTGTAGTTTAAAATTTGTGACTCACTGCTTTATACCACCTCTAAATGGATCCCAGTGGGATAAATGCCCCAACACTAGGACCCTTACTGTGCAGAGGGAATGGTGCACTCTATTCTTTCTTTCATCAGCTAAGAAATGAGGTCTTTACCTCCCTTCCATAAAGCCTGCTCTCTCATGTTAATCAGTAAGTGAAATTATATATAATATGCACTCAGAGTCAAAAATATATGTAATGGAGAGAGAGAGAGATGCCAGCCAGTTGTCTCTGCAGTTGGCCAGACAACTGGTTGATGGAGGGGATGAGTGTGGGGAGGGGAAGGAGATGCATCAGGATGCCAAAGCTCATCACTCAATTATGTACTCAATGCACAACAGCTGAACATATGAGCCATTCAGATGCCATCCATATTTCTTGAGTCTCTTGTTTTCAACTTGATTTGGCTTGGTCTCTCTTAGCTTTAGTGGGTAAGATCTCTTTCCTTTATGGTTTAGTGACTGCAGGGGAGGCACTGGCAGCTGGGTCTGAGCAATGCCTCAGGTATGTATTTGGCTATTTCAATAGGGCATGCTAAGGGACTGATTGCTCCAAAATAAACCTCTTGCGCATGTGCTACTCTTCATCTCCTTGTTACTAGTTGAGAAAGGAGTCTCTTGGTATTGAGAGTAGAAGCCCAGAGAAGTTTAACTCAAGATGAGGTTCCTCTCCTCTCATACTCTCTGACCTTGCTGACCACCATCTAGTGAGACCTGTGTCTGGGTTCCAATGGGGGCAGCATAACAATGCATAGCATTGAGATTAACAAAATGGGTTTTGAAGTCAGGTAAATTTTGTTTGAATCTCACTTTTGCCACACCTAAGTTTTGACCTTTGATGTGTTCCTTCTTGAATTTTAACATCAATGTTCTCTTCTGTAGAATAAGGATGGTGAGAGAATCCATCTGATAGGGATGTTGTGAAGATTAAATACATAGTGTATAAAATTGCATCTGGTACACAGAAGGGCCCCATAAGTAGTGTTGATTCCCAACCTCTTAATCTCAAGTTTGTGTGCCTAATATACAATAAGCCAATCACTGAGACATTGGTGCTTGGAGATGGAGAAAGGTTTATTCAAATGGGCTAAAAACAAGAAAGCAGAAGGATAGGTTCTCCCAAACTCACCTTAACAAAAGAAGAGAGCGGGGGTCTTTATAGAGCTCAGGAGCTTGTGAGGAGGAGCTCTGAAGAAACAATGAGGAAGTCATGTTTCTCTCACTCCAGGTAACCCCTTGAACAATCAGACTTCTGGGTGCCAACAGCAGCTGGGGGCTGGTTATCTGGTGATCATAACTTCCTTGGAGGCATTGTTTTTCTTCTGCAAAACAAGCTCAAAAATCTGTGTGAAACTTGAGTCACCCCTCAGGTTAAACAAGAAAACAGCAAATTAACAAGATTAACTTCTTTTCTTCTGTGTCTGTGTTGAGAACAAGGTTGAAGGGTAATCACATTCTTTTTTAATATTTACAGTAACACTCAGGTACCTGGCTTCAGTATTATTATGATCATCATTATCAAACTCTAAGTTATACACATTAGTAACCACTATAGATCCAGGGTGAGTCTGGATTCCCTTAGGGATTACAGTTTAATCTCACTTAAGTATACCTAGTGTTCTGTGTGAGTTGCCTTGAGTTACTTTAAGTGTGAAGAACATAGGCATCCTCCTCTTAACAATAGCAAGTATATTTACTTATACACAGGTGTCTAGGCTTATGGGGAAATACTCTTTCTGAAGAAAAAGGTGCAAGCTGGAGTAGTCTTGGGTGATTCTTAGGAATCCAAGAGTATACAGCAACCAAATTCCAATCCTAATGCAAAAGGATTTTGTGCAGTGCATATATTTGTTTAAAGAAAGCTGCTACCAAGCTTTATCCATTGTGATCATTTTTGAGCCACACTCTAGCTCCAACCAAGTGCTAGACTGCATTTACTGTCCCCAGCCGGCTGAGCTTTGCTGTGACAGCTCCAACTCAGTGCTTACTAGAATGCCAGAGCTTGAAGGCAAAGAGTTTAAGTCCCTTGATTTCAGGTTATTCTTGGCAATAACCCACCTTGGCCCAGATGGAGTCATGAGGCTCTGTCCTCTTTATTCGGGGCTGGAACCAGGAGAGAGCTCTTCTGTGTGGCGGACTACAGGCATGGGAATCCCACCTGGGCACACCCAGGGATCCTCCTGTGGATAATGAAGGGATGGGATCACTGTCTTTTTCAAATGATTGTCTTTAAATAATAGAATCTTTTTATCAAACAATGAAGTATCCGAATACATAAAACAGATACCTGTCTTTTGTTCTGGTTGACATCTATGTATGCATGCCTAAGGGACTTTTAAAGACTATTTTTCTAGATACTGCTGTGAGTACTCACTCACACACACATATGCATACTCAGTGGCCTCTGTTGCTTGCCGCCAAGGAATCCCAAGCCTCCTTGAACATTGTTTAAAAATCACTGCACTAACTGATCTCTAAGGCATAGTCAGTTCCTGTTTTCCATTATACCGATGAACCAAATATGGTTTCAGGGGGATAAGAAATGGTTCTGTGTGCTGGAGTCAGGGGGGCAGGGGAGGTAGAGTCTGTAAGGGAAGCCAAAGCTCAGAGAGCAAGCTGGCGGTTGAGGCAGAGAAACAGCTAAGGGCCAAGGGAAGGGTTGAGTATTAGTGGTAGACATGAGCAGATTTCTTAAGAGCAAATGAGGCAGGAGGGCGTCAGTTCTGTGTTCTCAGTCATGAAACACATGCCATTAGCTCACCTAAGGCTGAGTTTGACTGTCATCCATTCATGGCCTGGATTGTTCATGTACCTTTAGAGCACTAAACATGCTTCTGGTGCCCAGCTTGGTAAAATGTCCCTCCTCTAGTTTCTTTCCTGTGTGGGCCAGGTAAGGAGGCCTGAGCAGTTGGCAGAGGGCTGAGGGCAGCAGGAGGAGCCCAAATTCCATGCACTGAAGTCCAGTTAGAACCCAAAAGCTCTGGACCTCTTGACTTATTTATCATTTACACCTACAAAGTATGTGCTTGAGAGCATTTTAGAAGCTTTTCATAATTACTCCCTACTCCGAAATCTGTAATTCTCACATTTGACCAAAGATCCTTGTTGACTAATTTTTAGAAAGATCAAGTCTTAGAGAAGGGTGATCTAGATAGAATTGGGGAAAACATTAAATAGTAATTGAGTTAGGCACACATGCTGACAGGATTAGAAAATTGAGAGGGAAATAATCCCAAGCACTTTTAAAACCAGGCCAAAAATACTCACAAAAATGGAGACAACCCCTTCTGCCTCTAAATGATGTCCCAACTTCTACTTTGGATATTTAAAGCTTTAATTTGTAGAGCTCTCTCACAGAGTCTCTAATAAAACTTGCAAAAATTCTCTTCTCCATGATCAAAATATGCTTCTTTCTGCCTGGGAGGGACTGATAGCTACAAAAGAGGTTGTCAAGCCATCAAGATTGATTTAAAATGCAATTTCATCTCAAAATTGGGCTTTCTAATTCAAAGTATCCGACTACTGTTTTATCTTTTCCCCCTCTCCTCTCTGACATATCTTGGGAGGGCAACCAATGGATGAATCACTGGGCTGTTCTATCCAGTTCAGTGTAAACAGGAGATCAAATGGTCAAAAGTTACTGAGGGAGAAGTCAGCAGGATAAAATTCTATAGGGACACAGAGGCACGGCTTCATATCTAAAGGCTAGGCCATCCAGCCACTGAAATGCGCTGAGAAGGGACTGTACTTGGGAGTAGCAGAAGTGAGTTGATTTCCTTTTCCTAATTTAGAGGCTTGGGTGGTGATTTATACCCAGTCCTCAATTCCATCTTGGACTCTGGACTGGGGCAGGCACCCATGATGACTTTAGGAGAAAACTCAGCTGTGATGGGAGTGGAAGTGGAGTGGGAGGGAGGCGGGAGGGTGGAGTGAGAGGTAAAGAGTGGGTTGGATTTGGAAGGAAAATGAGACGGCTGAGGTGGCCTTTGCAGATTCTAAACACGGTCTAGGTAAGAAACTTAGGTTTCTCAGAAGGGCCCACCTAAGAAATTCCATCAGCACCGGAAAGTCTAGTTTTGATACTCCTAAGACGTCAACTGGGAACTGTATGCCTCTATCCAGTTCCTTTCTCTTCATTAGGCAACAAGTAGAGTCGTGGATGCGAGTGGACCAGTGTGGGCGGCTCCCTGTGTGCACAGCCTCTGCGATGTGCAGGCACCAGGCATCTGCTCTCGCCGCCTGCCCAAAATAGCACGTCTCATTGTGATGGATTAATCCTTTGGCTCAGATCCTACCCCAGTCACCAGCTCAGCTTGTGTGGCGTGTTAGGGGGATGGGGGACAAGGACAAGGGGCACTTAACTCATTCAGCACATTCCCCCTTCTCTCTTGCAGAAGTGCCCTGTCCAGTTGCTCAGCCCTTATGTAGAAACGGAGATGGGGCCAGCAGGTGCTGGGGTGGGCCTCCAACAAGAGGATTGTTTGCTTCCTTTTAAGTGGTCCATGGGCCCCTGGGGACAGAGAAAGGGAGACTTTTCCTCTCTCTGAGCTCTCTGAACATTTACTTTCTACTTCTTACTTAGCCTATTTATATTTCAGTTTCCTCATCTGCAAAATGAGGACAATAATTTTACAAACTGCAAAGAGCTAGTATTATGATTAAATGAGTAAATACACATAAAGTGCTTACAACTCCACAAAAGGACAAATATTGAATGATTCCATTTATATGAGGTACCTAGAGTAGTCAAATTCCTAGAGACAGAAAGTCAGAAAGTAGAATGGTGGCTGCCAGGGGTTGAGGGAGGGGCAAATGGGGTTAGCGTTTAATTGGTACTGAGTTTCAGTTTTGGAAGATGAAAAAGTTCTGAAGATGGATGGTGGTGATGGTTGCACAACAACATGAATGTGCTTAATGTCACTGAACTCTACACTTAAAAATGGCTAAAGTGGTAAATTTTATGTTATGCATGTTTTACCGCAATAAAACACACACACACACACGCAAACCGTGCTGGGTATATAAGGTGCTATGTAATGTTAGCAATTACTTATTATTATTATTCTTTTCCTACTTCCTTTTATAACTATTTATGTAAATATATTTTCTCCAAAAAAGCCTCTTGTTCATATGTAAGTGTTCCTGTCACCTCACACATTGACAGCTTCAATTTACCTACACAGGATGAATGAATGAATGTGTGGTGGGCCAGAAAATAGAATATCCCAAAGTAAATTCTGCTGCCCTTAACCTCCTGACTTACAAAGGAGAACGTTCTCCACCAGTGGGTTCTCCACCAGCCCAGACAAGACACTGGGAAAGGCAACAGCAGAGTGGTGATTAGTACTGGTCCTATAATTTTCTCCTTGGTGAATTGGTTCTGAAGTTTAGGAATAATCAAGGTTAACCTGTGAGAGCTGCTCAGGGACCTACCTCAGGGCCATCCTATGTTTGGAAGACTGGAGACTGAGTCACTATAGCAAGTATCCCAGAGGTTTGAGCCTATCCGAGGGTGGACCTGAGGCTCCATTCCAGATTCACTGATGCCAATCTCCCAGGATTGGGCCTTAGGTAACCCAGTCTTTGGAGGAAGAAACAGGGAGCTGGCATCCTACCATTCACTATAAAGTTCATCCTTTCAGTGATGTGTGTTCTCATTTTTTCCTATCATCCTTGATCATTCCATACAAGGTGAGCAAGAAGAAAGAGCCAGTCTGTAGTTTTCAGCAAGTGTTCCAAATCAAACCTCTGTGAGTCTCATGAGACACCATAAAAAAAAAAAAAAAAAATCCCTAGGAATCACCTAAAAGAATTCTTTGGAAAGATCCAGGAATGATTGATTGCGAATTGCAAGCAAGGAGAAAAAGCAGAGGAAGGGATTTGGGGCTAAGTTCAAGAAAACTCTTGAGTCTCACACAGTAAGCATGAGGCTATTTTTGTGTGGAATATTTTCACAAGCTCATTGCGGGTGTGAGGCTTCATCAGAAAGCAACAATTCACCTTGTGGGAGACTAAAGTTAATTTTCAGGGACCTTAAACAACCTTTGGCCCTGGCTCAGGAGACTGGGGAAGGAAGAGGAGTTGAGTGACACTGGGCTGCAGAAATGAAAAGCCACAAGGCAGATGATTAAAATGGTGGCTGCAAAGAGCAATAGAGAAAAGTGGAGCCAAAGGCTTTAAGATTGTGGGAGGGCACCAAATGCTGTTGGAAAGAGTTTGGGGGACGAAATGCATGTTGAGGCTCTAGCCTCAGCCTTCCCACTGACCTGAATCGTTTCTGCCCCAGACTGACCTTTGATTTCACACACTTCGCTCTTCTAAAGCGGGTTTTGCTTAAGTTCCCAGTTAGCTAGAGATTACAGATGAGTCACTGTGTATAAAGGATTGTACCCTTTGTGTCACCTTGGGAAGGCACATTCTGCCGAGTAGGCCCAAACGCAGCGGGTGACAAGTCGATTCTTTGTCAGCCAAAGGCTTCCTTTTGAAGCCTGCTCATGAGGCCTCCACAGGGACAAGGGCAGGGCAGCGTGCAGGAGCTGGGAACTATGAACCTGATCTGAGCTGCTGTGACTTTTGCTCCCTTGTGTAGGATCAGATGCAAACATGCTGCCCTCACAGGGGTCCTGGACCCATTTAGGCTCTCAAGATTAGCTCTATCCTGGCATACCCCATGAGCACATGTGCACACACACACACATACACACACACAACCCAAAGCATCTGGGACCAGCTTCCAAAGTCAGGCCTGGGCCCAGTGGGGCCTTGTTCCAGAGGAGGACGGAATTGGCTGCTAGAAATAGCAAGCTGCTGCTTTCAGTAACGGGGCTGAGATACGCAGGCCATGCACACTTTGCATGCAGACAGAAACCTGAAATCAAAACAAATTCAAATAAAGATATTTGACATTCACGCTAAAGTGAGGAGAGGCAGACTGGCTCGGTGCCCAGAGAATAAGGGAGCAGCGGTTTCTATATCCAACTCTGCTGCTGGTGACCTTGAGTAAATCATTTAACCTCTCCATTTCTCAATTTCTCTAAGTGTAAATCAGGAGCTGTGATTCTGACCAGCTAATCAGCTAAGCACAGGATAATTACGGGGAAAAAAAGAGAACCAGAGAGAATGTTAGTAAAATTCTTTGCTTCTATACGAAATACAAAGTGTTAAGGAATGCAATTAAAGTCTTCGTAGCGATGTTTGGATATGCATGTTGTAATTTCATGTCTCCATCCCATACCTTTGGGCTAAGTGTTCTCATTAACTCAAGCTGAGGTACACCCACCCTCAATGCTGAGCGCCCCACAGACACTGCTTATCCCAGTGGTAACAGTGTAATGAAACAGAGCATGTAACCTCACATACTCCAGCAGGCCCTGACTTGACCTGCCAACTAATCAGGTAAGTCTTAGTATGGCTCACCATGTGGAGTAAGAATCCTGGATTATCATTCATGGACATTTAAGCCTCAGGTTTCTTGTTTTGTTTGGGTTTCTTAGAGATTCTGCTCTCCCCACACTCCCACAATTGTCGTCTCTATGTAAAAAAGAAGGTCACCATTTTATTAATTTACATTTGATTTATCTAAGAGCTGATGATTTTGGGATTTGGATTTGGAAGTATTCAATTATTCTGCACTTGTCAGAGGCAGAAATAATGGTTTCTCTTGAGCATGATATTCTGTACATGGGGATTGTGAATTCCAAATCAGTTTTCATTCATTCCAACAAAATCACATCTGCTATGGACCTCTTCTTAATGGCTTACATATGTGGATCTTTGTGGGGGTGGGGTGAGAGAGACAAGATGAAAGATATGCATAAGATCTATAACATGCTATCAAGAGATGAAGAGTGGGGCCAGCCCAGTGGCATAGTGGTTAAGTTCATGCACTCCACTTTGGGGGCCCAGGGTTCACGGGTTGAGATCCTGGGTGTGGACCCACACACTGTTCATCAAGCCATGCCATGGCAGCATCCCACAAACAAAATAGAGGAAAACTGGCACAGAAGTTAGCTCAGTGACAATCTTCCTCAAGCAAAAAGAGGAAGCTTGGCAACAGATGTTGCTCACAGCCAATCTTCCTCGCTAAAAAAAAAAAGAAAAGGTGGCGTGAAGAGTGTTACTGATGTAAATAGTACACATATGTCAGATAACAGCCAATTTATTTAGACAATGAGATTTAGCCCTTTTTCTCAGTCCTCTATGGAGAGACAAATTGGATATATTTCTGTTTTACATAGGGCCCATGATCTAAAACTAAACAGCTAGACTGTTTGAAATGAAATGAATTAATTTCTCCTTAGCCAGTGCAATTTTTCACATTGACTTGAATATTCCGCATGTCTGTGTTATTTTCTGCAGCATTTCACTATAAATGTCTAACAAGGTGACCAGAAATAATAAGCTCTTGACATTTCCCTCCCCATCTCGAATAGAACCTAATTATTTCCTGACACCAACTTTCCTTGTCGGGAGAGTCCCACAGAGCCTAGAAGCAAGGACATTTTAGCCTTTGCAGATTAACAGAGCTGAGGAATTTGTACACGTAGCTTTAAAATAGCTGAGGTGTCAAACAGGGGTCAGTTTTCACGTAGGACATTTATGGTGAAGAGTCTGATAAGTAACTCACATTGCTTAGCGTATTTATTTATAGTAAATTAACTGTTACAAAGCTTGGTCCCAATATATTTCAGAGGCTGTAGGTAAGTCAACCACATACACACACACAGTCATGCCCACACTTGGGACACAGACATCATCCTGAACTCTAGTTCTCCAAGTTTATTCTACCTTCTAATAATGATTTAAAGAAATTTAGAGGAATTCTCAGAATCAGATACGCAAAGACTTGCTGTGCAAATAAGGTTTTGTGCTTGCAAAGAGCAATCTTGGTTAGCCATTTTTGCAGATTCGTGCCTAGCTTAGCATGAGACTGCCCTACACGGAGTAGGGAAGGCTTTTCCCGATTCCCTTTCTGGGCCTCCTTGTCCCTCTTTACTCACCTTTCCTCCCTGGTCATCTTAACCACCACCCTCTTCCAAAGACCAGGGCTCTTCTCTGGGACTGGGGCTGAAAGTAAGCCAAAAGGTGATGACTAGCAAGATATTAGGGTTTAACGGGGGACCCCTTTTAGGAGTATTTACAAGTTAAAGGAAACCTAGGAAAGGTGAAACTTGGAAGAACTGTATCTCCAGTGTTGGAATTGTGGGGGTCTTGGCAGGATGGGGGTGACGGAAGAGCGCCGTGATTTTGGGTAGGGAGGATCATCTTCCCGGTGTCCTTAAAAACACACCATGTATGTCATCTTCTTTTCTCCTCCCTTACAAAGCCACTGGTTGGCCATGCAAATGAAAGGGAATTTTTGTGTTTTAACAAACTAGGTTCAGTTCCATGTTGCTTGATTCTTTCCCGGAAGCTGTTCATACACCTAAGAACATGTTTATTGGTAAACATTGGATATACTTTTAGCAAGAAGCTGTCTGGTAAAGCTTTTCAGGGTTTCTGGCAGATCTTCTCTGTGGACTCCATTTCTTCTCTTTTGTAATTCTTTCCTAACATAGGGCTCCTCTCCAGGAAACCCACCTTGTCCTGTCTATCCTATTGCTGCCACTCCCAGACGGTCAGGATCAAATGGTTAAACTCTCAACATTAAAGGGGAGATGAGTGTAAGTCCACTCAGCATGATGACCTACACGTGAGAACTTTCAACATCCCCAGGTCTGCGAGGTTCCTGTCTGAGGAAGAGCAGGGTATTGTCCTGAATGGCAAGAGTCAGCGTGGTCACTAGGGAGGGCTGAAGGGCAGAAAACACCATGTACTTTCCAATCTCTGTCCGAGCAGTCCTGGCAGCTGGACAGGGCAGAGATGGCTGCAGGCAGTGAGGGAACGTCTGTTCACCAGCTCTGTGCCTCTTGAGCTATAGAAACAGTTCAGTCGTGAGGAAACATGTGTTGGTTCACACACGTAGCTTCCCTCACCCATTTACAAAGGGCACAGTCCTCAGAAATGATTGTTACACATACCTAACTTTTCAAGTTAGAGCTGGTTTTTATACTCAGCCAAACCCAAAGGGAGGGTAGTAAGATGCAGGAGAACGAGGTTTACGGTAGGAATTAATTCACATTGCTAACACATTTTATTCACTATTGGTCTGAAAAAGTGATGGTCAATCATCAGACTCTTCTTGGAGGTGTTCTGGCAGATTTCCACTTTCTCTGCAGTTTAATTCAAACTCCTTTACCCCAGAGTCCTATGAAAGAGCTCATACAATGCTTATGGACTAACTGATGGATTAACTCTGTCTGGTTAACCTGATTGTCCTTCAATTTCCTTTCCATGTAATTGATATTTTGCTAACATCACTGAGATCTCAGAACTTAAAGAGCATTGATTGCTGTCATTATCTGTGTCTTGGTTGAAAATCATTTTCCTGGTTTTCATGAAACCGTGATGATGCAGCTCATGGAGCCCAGAATGATGCAACTATGGAACCCAGAATGCTGGTTCAGCGTCTGTCTTTCTACGGTATTTAAGAAAAGCTCTTCCACTTTTCTCTGTCTCAGTTCCCCCATGCCAGAGATGAGGATGTTATTTGTGTCCTTTTCTCAGAGATGTTGTCAGGGAGGGACAGAAGAGAAGGAAGTAAGGAAGTGCTGAGGCTATGACACTAAAGCCCTCTAAGAAGGTGACAAGGTTGCAAAGGGAAAGTCTTGGGAGACAGGCTGCGAGACATGGCCGTGGCTTTAATTGCACCTGTACAGACTCATCCAAGGCAGGAGGGATCAAAGAGCCTGGAACTGGGTGTGCTGTGACAGTGGGCTTGTTATTACACAAGCTATACTGCTGGTGTATTTACCTCATGTTGTTTTCTTCACCACTGGGACCTCAGCGCCCAGGAGGTGCTCAACAAGTACTTGAATAATTGAACAAATCGCTAAGTGAAAATACCCTTTGTTGGACTTCAAGTGCAGTGTTCTATATGCAGTGGCCATTCATGAAGTGCTTTGTTGATGATGTTCTATTTCAACTCATTTTATGTACAGAACTTAGAGTCTGTTATCAACTGCTTTGGCACTGAACTGTTTTTAAGATGAATGAGGAGTGGTGCTCAGAACTGCCCACAGCAGCTCCCCATCAGCAATGAGGGTACAGATATCTATGCAGTGCAGTGAAAGGCAGTGGTACTCTGTGGCTTCACTTGGGAAGCCCAAGAGATCCACGAAGTTGCTAAAAAGTCACTGTTGACTCTAAAAAAAAATAGATCTATTCTTTCAACTTATCATTGAGCAAAAAAGCCACACACAGCCGTATCTAGCTACACCAAGCCAACTGCCTCGCTGAGGTCCTGGTCTTCAGTATTTATCCAGAAAATCCAGAACTGCATTTACATTTCTTTCTAAGTCCTTCTCCAGGTTGCACAGTGAGAGACCACATCTTATTTACTGTACAACTCCAGGAGCCCCCAGCACATGCATGGAGCAGAGTGTGTAGGTCCATGCACCATCCACATGGCAACCCTGAGCGAGAGCAGAGATATACTATGTCTTGATCCTCTTTCACAGGCAAGTCATATGTATGTGATCAAGAGTGTGTCAAAGAAATCCTTTGACATGGACTATCTCATGTCCATGTGGAGTTGCAAGTATAGCCATGTTGTATCCTGTTCTCATTTGACAAAAACTCCTTACGTGGAAATAAGTATTAAAGGAATAACTATTCTGGTTGCTAATAAATTCATCAGCCTCAGTATCTGTTAAGGTGAGTGATAGTGATCATAGAAGTAAGGAATGAGGTAGACAGAACAGACTCCAAGTTTCAGGACTTCATGATGAAATGAAAGGGAAAAAACAATATTGAAATTTTGACAGAACACAATGAGAAATTAGGGTTGGATTTACATAAAATGATGTGCACCTGAAGGTGATGATTTCTGAAAAGCTTAGGAATTTTAGTTTTAACCACTAGCCCATTGGAATAAATACTTTATGACCTCTTAAAAAGGCTGCATAGGGCTGTGTCTCTTTCCAGCAAGGTAAGCACAGCTTGCCTGCATCTCTGAGTTGTGATGGGTAAAACGTCTAGCTTGTAAATGCTTCATAAGAATAATCAATATCAAATTACTGAAATAATAGTGCATTTTCCAAAAACCCCCTCTCTCCTCATCTGCTAAATGTGCTCAGGGCCTTGCATGGTTTGACGCTTAAAATACTCCAATCATTTGAGGGGACAATGACCTTCCCCCAGGTTGGAGAACATTGTGCTGTGACCTAATGAGGACATTGCCTTCAGATCCGAGAGCCAGGAACCCTTTCTCCTCTGGGCCCTGATGTTCCTGTGATGTCTGCCTACCAGCTTGGCTCTCCCTCTCCTGTGTCTGCCTTCACCTAGAGGGCCTGTCAACAACTGAATTATATCCACTTTTCACGTGTGCCTGTGCAATGAGGAGGGTAATTCCATAACTACACCTGAAAATCACTCTCATTACTCTTGTTCCACATCATATGTTGAAATCACGTTCCCTTTTCTCTTCTTTGAGCTTATAAGTGAGTACCTTAGGGTGAAACGAGGTCTTTTCTTCGTGTATAACACTGCCTCCTCCTTCCTTTCCATTTCCTCAAGCATTACTGAGGTGTAGCCTCTATTGCCTGTGGTCCAGGTGTTCAGAAGAGCCTCCTCAGCTGCCTCCCTGCCTCTACTCTTGCCCTCTCCACAGCCAGCCTGAACACCCTTCTCTGCTACCCCCCAGCGTACCTTTTTGATCACATGCTCTCCTATTAGACAAACTTCAATGACTCCTTTGACTATTGACTCAAGTCCAAACTCCAAAGCCTGCCATTTAAGTCTTCCCAATAAATTCCCAACTTTCCTTTCTAGGCTCAAGTCCATTTACAGCCCACTTATCCCTCATACCACCTTCAAACAGAGACACTTAACAATTTCCAAATACAGATTTTACTTTCCGCATCCCTGCTCACCCAATTCCTATCTCCTTGTCTATCTGCTCGAGTCCTCCCTATCCTTTAAGGCTGAGTTCACATGTCCCTTTTCTACAAAGCCTTCCTGCTTGGCCCAGCTGTAAGCAAGCACTCCCTCATCCAAGTTCTTTTTTTTTTTAATTTGAGCTTTAAACCGTAACTTATACAAGTATAAGTTATTATTTATTTATTGTGGAAAATAAAAGAATTGAAACATAAAGAAAACTAAAATTATTCAAATCCTTATTCTCTAAAGATAAACTTTTTATCAGTAGGACATTCTGTAATGTCCACTTCTAGCTCACTTTTCCCACATACACACATCTCACACATTCTCCATCGCCTAATTGGCCATTCCTGGGTATTGTTTTGAATCGTAGGTCTTATATAAATGCAATGTGGTCTGTATGAGACTGTAACCTCCCCGCAGGCCACAATTCTTTTTATTCCCAGAGGCACTGAGTTCAGAGCTGTACCTAGTACAGTTGTGTAAACGTTTGCTGAAAACCAGAATAAATTAGTACACTGCCCTGAACACCTGGGGAACTCTCAATAAACATTATCCAGTGGCAATTAAGGAGCTGTCATAAAGAAAATATTTCTTTTATTTGGCAAACTATTTTTATTAGTTAATTGTGATGAAATGTTCAGGTTTTGAACCTTGCAAGTTCATGGGAGGCCAATAAGCTAAGCCAAGCAGTAGTCTGAGTTGATTGCTAGGTACTTAGGAGATTCACAGACTTCTAATCCTAGCTTTTTAACAGAAGTAGGGAAGATGCAGATGTGGAGTCCTGGGTAGGAGTTCTGGAAACTCCTATTCCTAGTCTAGCTCTTTTTTGAAGAAGAAGAAGAAGATTAGCCCTGAGCTAACTGCTGCGAATCCTCCTCTTTTGCTGAGGAAGCCTGGCCCTGAGCTAACATCTGTGCCCATCTTCCTCTGCTTTGTACGTGGGACGCCTACCACAGCATGGCTTTTGCCAAGCGGTGCCGTGTCTGCACCCGGGATCCCAACAAGCAAACCCCGGGCTGCCGAGAAGCGGAACGTGCGAACTTAACTGCTGTGCCACCGGGCCGGCCCCCCTAGTCCAGCTCTTGATGTCCCAAATAAGAATGCAAGCTCCCATCTCTAGCCCTTCCACAATTCCCGTACAATCTATGGTTTTTAGTTGAGAAACTAAGGCTTATGGCTATCTCAATGCTCACATTTTTTTAAGGACTGCCCTCTTCTTGTGCCCTCGGAAGCCTAGCTCTAAAGGAAAGGCCCGTATCTTGTTTCTCAACCTAAGCTAGTGTGGCTGCTGAGTGCTTACTCAGAAAATACCTTCACAAGAAAGGAATGGCTATTCAAGAGCTGAGCTGCCCAGTTCAATTTTTCAGATGACTCATGGCGAGAGCTGAACTGACCTGAGGGAGCCAGCAGCCGGTGCAAGGCTGGTAGGTGAGGCGCTGCCCTGGCATTGGGTCAGATGGGTGAATCAATGCTGTCACATCCGTTTTTAAGAGCTATTGAAAAGGAAAGAAATGTGGCTCTCAGAGCCACTTTAAGTATTACTTAGGAAGGGGGAGAAGACTTTATAATGGGATTGTTTGGAGTCTGGCAATGCAAATTGAAAAGGAAATCTGAGATTCATGAACTAGAAAGATGCTAATAGTTTGTTTTATGTCCTTGTTGCTGTTATTTTGTTTGTTAGTTAGTGGGTTGGTTTTGGAAATAATACTTCTCTTTTTTTAACAATTCAAAGTAAAGTGCAGGGAAAAAAAGAACAATTCTGATTTATTTAGAGAAAGTGTGTGTTTATGGAGAGGAAGAGGGAGAATGTATGTCTCATTATTTTATAGCCGCATCTTATAGAGACATTATTATTTTCTTAAAATCCTGGAAGTGTTAAACAAAGTTCAAAGTAACCAAATGGAAAACACCCATTTATCTGGGAAGACTCTGGTAGTGGTGATTCCTTGGGCAAGTTAAAATAGATTTTAATGAGTCTCAGCTTCAGGGACTTGGCTGTTGTTTTGGTCTGAGCAATCCTGTGAAGATTTGACATACGCTGTGCGAAATCACAATCGATGCATTTGACCAGGTGAGTCCGTGCCTGTCAAGGAACGGTACCTCTTTCTCCAGGAAAGGAAGGTGAGAAGTTATCTCCAGGATGAGAGTTTTCCTCCTCAGAGGCATTATAGGCAGATGCTGTCTTTCATGGAAACTAGTTCACAAAACGAAGCTTTCTGTTCTCATTCATCGGTCTCCTAATACTAAGTAGCTGCTCTCTGCAAAGCACTGTACTTAGTGTTATTATCTGTGTCTTGGTTGAAAACCATTTTCATGGGGTCCCTTATGATTCAGTACATGGAACCCAGAATGCTGGTTCAGCCTCTGTATTTCTATGCTATTTGAGAAAACCTTTTCCACTTTTCTCAGTCTCGGTTCCCTCATGTCTGAAATGAGGTGTTATTTCTCTCCCTCTCTCAGAGATATTGTCAGGGAGAGATGAGAAGGAAGTGAGGAAGTGCTGAGGCTATGACACTGAGGCCCTCCAAGAAGGTGACATGGTTGTAAGGAGAAAGTCACTTTGGCTGGGAGAAAAGGACATGGCTTTAATCCCACCTATACAGCCTCTTCTGAGGCAAGAGGGATCAAACAGCCTGTAATTGGGTGTAGTGTGAAAGTTGTCTTCTTATTGCACAAGCAATACTCCTCGTGTATTTACCCCATGTCATTCTCTTTGTCACTGGGTCCCCAATGCCTGCGGTGCATTCAACAAATACTTGGTGAATAATTGAGTGACTGGCTGAATGAAAATTCTCTTTTCTGGACTATGAGTCTTGTGCCATTAATTGAACATTGAATTGGACATTGAATAAATGTTTGGTTAATGATATGCTGTTATATTTCAACCCACCTCATGTGCAGAATTCAGAGCTTGCTGTTGACAGTGTTGGCATTTCATTGTCTTTAAGACAATGAGGGATGGTGCTCATAACTGTCCACACCCGCAACCTATTAGCAGCTAGGATGCAGATATCTATGCGGTGAAAGGTAGTGGTATTCTGTGGCTTCACTTGGGAATGGTGAAAGGCTTGGTTATTGGTCTTTCGTCCACCTCCCCCTGGTTTAGGACTTGGGCTTTGCAGTGAAGAGCTCTATTGAAAAGCCAGTAACTAGGAGACAGTCAGACTTAATAAGTCCTGTTGAAATCTGCTAGGATTCTGCATCATAATGACCATGTTCATATGATGACAAAGAAGCCCCCTTAGATAAGAGCTAATGACTCTGCGCAAATGAGTTAATTACTGGGGAAGCAGCACAGTTGGAAGAGAGGTGGGAAAGTCTGACGCCTAGTGGTCATCAGGGAGGGCCTGGAACTAACCGCACATGATTCTAAGGAGGAAAATGTCTAAAGAGCATTGCAGAATCCTAGGTCCAGAAGGGACTTAAAGAGAATCATTTTCAGCTTAAAAAATAAAAATTGTTTTAAGACACAAGGTCTGAGATCCTGTCTGTAGCCTGACTGCTGGTTTACATAGTGGGGTTGGTTAAAGTTGTGAAAGAAAGGGCAGATTACCAGAAAAATAGAGGCCCATTAAAGAAAATCTAAAGCACTGGAGTGGCAGGATAGCGCCGTGTCAAGTTGTGGACACCTTCCTCCAGTTCAAGGAAGGACTGAAGAGAGAGGCCCTTGAGTTCAGGAATTACACACCTCCCTTCCACAGTTTGTCCACAAAGATACTAGACTTGGCTGGAGTGATTTCAGTGGGTCTCTCCAGCTCTAAAACATCTCAATTAAGGTTTTTAACAGATGGATGTGTAGGCACCTGAGTGAGTAACTGAATTATTTTCAGCAAGTCATTGAATCTTTCTATGCTGTGGTCCATGGAAAAATGGAAAGTAATTTTATTCCCTGAAAACCTCTTTGGAAGGTAATTTAGCTACAGTTAGCAAATGACTTTAAAAGTGCAAACACTTTTCAGTCCAGAGTCTAGAAATAACTCCTAAGAAAATAATCAAACAAGTACTGAAAGATGTATCAAAGAGTTGTTCCTTGTAAAAAAATATTTAAAACAATCTAAACGTCCATCAATAAAGAATTGGTTAAGTAACTCAATGACCTCCATATAATGGAATACTATGGAGGAATCTTTTTAAAAAGGTTAAAGTAGATTTATATGTTCTAATATTGTAAGATGTTAAGAATATCTTGATAAAAGCAGGCTACAAGATACTATGATCATTTTTTGCAATATGTGTTAAAATATATATTGAAATGTTTAAAAATCTTAATATTGAATAGTGGGGTTATTTGTGTGATCTTTTACTCTTTATGCCTTTTTGTATTGTCTGATTTATTTTTGGCAATGAGCATATATAATTTCAAACAAAAAGGTCAACCGTAAAGCATCATAAATTTTCATTCTTATCCTTATATCATCAAGAAGATGAAAAGACGAGAGGAGATAATATATATGAAAACTATTAAGCTTACTCTAAGGCACATGACCCCCTGGTAAGGCACTTTTACTTACATGTGTTATTTTTTCTTGATAATGAAATGTTTGCAGATTTCGAAAATATTTTACCAGGGCAAGCAGGGCAAGCCACAAGATTTGTTTTCCTACAATAGATGGATAGGCAGAATACTGACTGTAAGACTGTCCACTCTGCTTATGGTCTTCTCTCTTCATAGGAGTAGTGATCTTATTCCAGTGTGGAGCAGGTGACCAGAAGCCAACTCTGAATCCTTAGAAGAGGGAAAAGGAAAACATCACCCACTGAAAACAAGTAGATGTCATTCCTACTTTTGTATCAATCTTCCTGTTGGATGCTGCACACTACAGATAAAGTAGTTCTGATAGTCATTCTTTCTGCTCCACGCAAGAGGACCAAGGGTGTCTTATATTTATGCTTTTACTGCCAAGTGGAGCTTTGGTCCCTGAGAACTACTCACCAGGAGATGCCCACCAATGGTAAGTGGGGCACCAAGGTACTGCCTCTTGCTCTTCTGCTGTTGGGTGGAAGTGGTAAGGAATAGAGGAGAAAAGGACCCCAATGCCACTGTGAGGGGAGGGGGTCTGTGTGTGAACATGCCACCCAAAACGGGTTGAGTGAGTGTGATCATGATGTGAAAAGTGACGACAGTGGCAGAAAGCAGGCGAGGGGAGTTATAGCTGACACTCAGTGTAGGCCATCCCAAGGAAATAGAAGCAAGAGTTTAAAAATGACCGCTTAGACAGCATTTGGAGAAAGTCAAGGTCCAGCAAGCTCTTTGCCTAGAAAGAACTGTACCAGAGAGTGGAGTAGGTCTTCAGTTGCTGAATAGCTCCTCTCTGCTGAAACTTTGTCCCCTTTCCATGTGATCTCTCAGAGTCCCATGTGCTGCGTCCTCTTCAAGGATGTAGAGCACTCAAGAAGGACAAACGCTCGCGGCAATTCTCCTGTCTTTGCTTTTGAAGTTCTTCCTGGGCCATTTTGCTTGGCATTAGGAGACTTCTAATAAACAAAATCTTTCAGGTTGCAGAGATTTTTCATTTCTCCTTTTTCCTTTTGTTTAAACATGAAGACAAGATCTGTTCACCAAAAAAAGATCGCTAAGTAAAACCAAATTCTGCATACATCTGTAAACTGTGGGCCATGATCTGCCTGTTTTGTAGACACTATTGGTAATTATATTGATAATGGTAGTGAGGATGATTCTCAGGCAGCTTGCTAAGTGCTTTTCATAGAGATCTGCTTTAACCCTTACTAAAACTGGGGACGTAGGTAAATCCATTTTACACATGAGGAAACCAACGCTTAGAGAAGTTACCATTAACTTGTCTCTCCTCACCCAACTCCACTCCTGACTGTATTATGGACTTTTCTAGAGTAGGGCCTATGGCCTATTCATCCTTGAACCTTTGTACCTAACTACTTCAAAATCACTACTTTAGAATCTTAGTCACCTTTTGCACTTATGTCAGGAGTCAGCAGCAGCAAGAACCTCAGCAGCTAATAGTTATTGGGCAAAAGGAGAGGCAATTTAGCAGAGTGGTAATGAGCTTGGCTTCTGAAACAAGAATTCTGGCTCCAACACTTACTTACTCGTTGTCCAGATTGGTGAAAATTACTTAACCTCACTCTCTCTTTCTGTCTCTCCGTCTCTCTCTGTTTCCTCAACTGCAAAATGAGGCATGGAGCCCCTACCACACTGGGTCGTCATGAGGATTCAGTGAGCTAATATCTGTAAGGTGCTCAGCAGAGTCTAGTGCACAGCAACAAACATTAGTCATCCTTACAAGTATCATTGCTGTGTTCTTCAAGCTTAGTATTTTGCATGCATCATCTCTTGGAACCATTGCAATAATCTATTCCGATAAGTCAACTAAGACTTGGGGAGGTTAAGTAACCAGCCAAGGAAAAGAGACTAACCAGTGGAAGGGCTGGGGTTCCAGTTCAGGACTGACTCCAGACGCCACCCTCTGTTGCCTGCCCGATGCTTACCTGACCAAGACACTAAGAAAATCTCCTGGAGTAGGGAGGCCTGTTGAATTGATTCTCCATGTTGTAACAGGAAGATTTGTGTTTCAGAGTACTTTCATACAAGAAAATACTCCAGCTTGTTCCTGAGGCTTGAACTACGTGGTATATTGTTTAAATGCCTGCATAAATCAGAACTTTTTCAATGTGAATGACAGCAGTCACTTTATTGGCTGATTAAATGCAATGCCCAAGGATGGAGCTCCCTGACCTTCAGGTGTGACTGATCCAAGTGTTCAAGTGATGTCATATTTCTCTCTCCATTTATGATCCATTTTTCTATCTATTTTGGCTTCTTTTTCACTCAGGCTTTACATTCTTAGAAGCAAGGTGGCCGCTAGGGGCTCTGAGCTTATATCTTAACAGTCATCTTTTGAACAAGAGCTTCTCCCTCCCAATTGTTCTGGCAAAAGTCCTGGATGGCATCCCATTGACCTGGAATCACATTGCCCCTCCCTGAACCAAACCTTGTGGCCGGGGTGGCTCTGATTGCCCAGGCTTGAGTTAAGTGACACTCCCTCCCTCATTCTCCAAAACTAAAGCTGAGATACATGGACTAAGAGTGGAGATCAGGTGGCTCTCCAAAGGAAACTTTAATTCGCTATTACCAGAAGAAGGAGGAGTAGACGCTGTTTAGACAGAAAGGATCTATGTCCACTACCATGCTGTTCACTTGTAGAATATGGTGTCTTGAACTCTAGTGAGGAGACTGGACTCCACTGCCGACGAGATAAAGAAACTAACACAAATCCCTTAACTCGCCATAGCTTCATTTCTCCCATTTGTAATAACATCTAACGTTTATGTGTGGCCCCATTTACTTCTCATAGTAGCCCAATACTGTACATGCTTTCATTATTCTGTACTTTCATTTTATAGTTCAGAAAACTAAAGTACAGACAAGTAAATAGCCTGGCCAAGTGATTTCCAAGGTCGCACAGCTGGGGAGTGGCTGAGCCAGGATGTTGAACTCAGCCAGGCTGACTCCTGAACCTCCACTCTTGACCACTAAGCTTTACTGCCATTTATGCACAATGATGAGACTGGACAAGATGAGGTCCTTTATTTTGCCTCAATATTCTGTACTTTAAAAAGAAGAAGGAGAAGGGGAAGAATAATTAATAATAGGATGAAAACCCTTGAAAGTCCCATTTTATAATAAATGTTAATTTGGAAGGATAATATAGCCCTGGTCTCTTGGTTTCATGCATTCTTACCTTGAGTGGACGTTCTCTGAACCTGCTAATGGGAAAACTATTACTCTGTGATTTCTAAATGAATGTTGAGTCTGTCTTTTAAAATAGCCAGCACACCAAGGTCTTTACTCTCTGCCAGTTTAGTTGCAGAAATATAATGATTTCTTAATGCAATCGCATAAAACACGCTACTTAAGGAAAACTTAATAGCTGAATATGACTGTGAATAAGATATTTTTCTGCCTAAGACTAACTTCCCTTTCATTGTTTCCTTTTGATGAATTATTGAGTAAACATCGAGCTGACTTAAATATTCTCCTGCTTTAAGCTGCTTACCTTCAAACTCTACTTCTGGAACTGTGCTCTGTCACCAGATAACTTAAGGTAAAAGCGGTCTATAAATTAGTAACTTACCTCAAAGTGAAAAGTAGATCCTTAATGTTGAATAATGAATAAGGCAAAACCTTTTCAGGTTGGCAATTCACAGTTAGATAAATAAAACTTGTCATCTAATGTGAAAAGTTAACTTATTTTAGATGGCTCAATAATATGAAAGATTAAGCTATAGCTTTTGGTATAAAAATGTCAACATTAAATATATATTATATTCATTTTTTAACTTGTCCAGCAAAAGAATACTTAACTAACTTCTTGTCATCTAAAGAAATTTTTGAGTTTACAGATTGCTCTGATTGGGGGGTGGGGTATATGTTCCAAATTGCCCTCCTCTTATTTGGGATTATTGTTCAAGCTTCTCACCAACATGGCATATTAAGATTTTTGAAGAGATTACAAATGGTACCATGATCATAATTAAAGTCATGTGCCACCCAACGATGCTTCAGTCAAGAACAGGCTGCATATATGACAGTGGTCCCATAAGATTAGCACCATAGAGCCTAGGTGTGCGGTAGGCTATGCCATCTAGGTTTGTGTAAGTATACTTTATGATGTTCGAACAATGACAAAATCGCATGACGACACATTTCTCAAAACGTATTGCTGTCATTAAGCAAAATGTGTGTGCATCTATGTCATAGTCATCCTATTTGGTTAGTACTAAGAAGAACTTAGCAATCATGGATAATAATTTTCTTTTATCGAGTTCCTTTCCTAAAAACACGAGTGGTATATGTAATAATAACTACAAATATAGCAACAGCAATAAGTACTATTTATGTAGTATTTGCATAGGGCCAGGCTTTGGTCTAAGTATCTTACTTACATTTAGTCATGTAATTCTAACAAGTCTGTAATATCCAAGTCTGTAGATATTACTATACTTTTTTTTACTGTGAGGGTCAGAGAAGTTAATTAAAATCTTCAGAGTAACGCAGCCACTAAGTGGTAAATTTAGGATTAGGACTTTCTTAAAGTCCTATTCTGAGGCTAACATCTTCCACTCCAGTTCAGATAAATTTAAATTCTGGGCTTTGACACAGGCTCTATATAAAGCATTCTCTTGCCTCTCTGTTAAGAGGTGAAGAGTTCCTGAATAGAGAAGAATTTCTCTTTCATGGCTTCCCAAAGACTAGATCTATAGACTACTTTGTAGGAATAATCTTGAGGGTGAAGAAAGGTGACCATGAACTGGGGCCCACACAGATCATATGTCATATTGAAACTGTGCTTGGATCACTGAGAAGTTTTGCTCTTTAAGCCACTGGCATTGACTTTTTTAGCACAAAACACCACATGTATTATGCTGTCAGCAGAGCCATCCTTGGTGATAATTGCAACATGCCAGCGATGAAAACACCCAGCCCTAGCTCCCGTGGCCTACTTCTGAAAGGAACTGCATGGCTTTACAATTATCACTCAGACCGGCAGGGAGAAGGGGAGGGTGGGAGAGCAGCAGGGGAAGAAATCTTTTCAATCTGGATGAACAGATCAGCTGCCTTGGACACCATGCTGTTCTGGCCAAACCAGGGTTTCTGTGACCTCATGCCCCATTCTCATACTGTCAGCAAAATTCCCTGAGGACAACAGCTGCCACTGCCTACGTACAAGTGTTTCTGCTCACTCCATTCAGGAATGCATGCCAGTCCTCCTTTCCCTGAGGCTGCTTATCTGCTTTCTACTCACTCAAGATGCTAGGTTCAGTGAGGATGAGGATGCTGGGAGAACATGTTTTCATGACAGTCAGAGGACCACAGGTGAGGTGGCCCAGAACTAGCCATCCATCTCCAGAGCTGCACTAGGATCCACAGATGGGTTTTAGGTGAGCAGAGATCTAGATCTCTTCCTCCAGAGCCAGCAGGAAGGGGCACTGGGACGCCCGAGCCCAGTAACCTCCATGTTTCCAGGGTGCCATTCATATATTTCCAATTTGTGCCAAAATGGGAAAGAGTTTGGGAAGTACTGATAAAATGATTGAGAAAAACTCAAATGTTATTTCAGTCATCATTAATAACAACAATGTAAAAGTACAAAGAATCTCATGGATAGCTAAATTATTCCCATTTCCTGCAAAACAGGGAAAGCATGTCAGATCTAAATGCTGCCTCATAATTATTTATTTTGTGATCTACAATAAGACTGGAATTATGTTCAAATAATCACAAAATTCAAATGTCCGGGTGTTCAAGTGTCCAGGTTTTCATGGCTCAAAGTGAAGGCTCGTAAGCGTAACCCTAGGGTAGAGTAGGATTATTAAGGACCTCTGAATCATTGGAGGCTATTTCCTGTCATTATTAGGTATTTGATTGTAGTCTATTCATCATGAAATTGTAATCCATTTATGATATGACATTAGGATATTTTACAGTTTTATCACCGTAGGACTGGCCCTTCTCAGATACTTTGACTGTGATTAAGGTAATTTACCAAATCCTCAGTAATAGAACAGTGATTATGCCTTGCTTATGGAGTTGTAACCTTGTCACCCAGATTTCCTAACTTTTTTACTTTGTCAGCCAGGTTAATGGAGAACTGCCTAGGCCTTCTACTCGATAGTCATTATTTTTTCTGAAGATTAAGTATGGCAAATTTAAAGATGCAATATTTTCAAGGATGATACTTAAGGAGAAAGATTTAAAGAAATCAAGATTTATACTTTCTACTAATCTTTACCTTCTGTCCATTAGGGCTTTAAGTTGATCATTGTCTCTAGACCACAGCGGACTGTTTCTTTCTTTCACTGTGCAAACAGATCATTCCTGAGAATTTGTCCATAGGTTCCTAGGACTCCAGACCAATTTGGCATCAAAAGTCTCCAGGTTGGTTTTCTCAAACAAAGCAGTCCACCACTGTACACATGTGACTGCTGCTCCTAAACCAACACTCATAATTCTCTTGGGTTCCACCAGTCTTCCTTTTATTCACCTAACTGCAAGTGTCAAGACAAACTGTCATGTTAGTCTGCACTATATATTCAATATTCTCCAATATCCTATTTTTCAATCATGATTTCTGATGAGGATTTTTAGGCTGCTTAATTTTAAAACGGTTTATGATGAGGATTTTAGGCTGGTTACTTTTAAAACTACAGATGAGAAGCAGACTCCGAGGATTGGAATTTTGCTTGCCCTTTTGAGAGACATTTGCGTTTGTGAAGGAAGGGGGGATGACCTTGTAGGGACCTGAAATTGGCCACCCCAGGATGTGTCTCTTTGGCATCGGGACTGTTTGGGGCTGATTGCTTTCGATAAACTGGGACAGGGAAGGAGGCTCTGGGGAATGGAACTTGCCCTTGTTGGGACACATTTACATTTGCAAGGTAAATCTCTATCTGTAAAAGGTGCCTCCCTCTCTGTACCAGGAAGAAGAGGAGAGATGACCTTGTCCCTAGAAGCTCTTAATGGGGAAGGCAAGAACTTAAGTTGGTTGCTGTCTGGCAATCTCATGTAACTGGTTTAGGGTGGTAGCGTCTAACCTTTCTAACCTTTACTTAATCCGATTTGATTCTTGTCTAAAAGTCATGGGATCACCCAATGACCAGACCCCACCTGCACTGGTACCATTTTAACTTTTTTTTTCATGTTCTTTCCTTTATCTTGTAAAGAAATGACTCACATACCCATGCCTTATAAAATTAGCCCTAACCCTCAACTCGGGGCAGCAGCAGGAGCTCTGACTGCCCGTGGGTCCTGTCCCCACGCACCAGCTCTGCCTGCCCATGGGTCCTGTCCCCATGCCAGCGGGGGCAGCAGCAGCTGCTCTGCCTGCCCATGGGCCCTGTCCCCATGCTACACTATTCTCTAAATAAAAGAGCACTAGTGCCAGATCTTAAGAGTCTGAGAAATCTTTCTTTCAACTCCTCGGCTCACCGACCCTGCATCATTTCTGCTCAATTTTCAACTAAAATTTTTTCTCCAACTCTTCTTTTCTGCATTCAGGAATCTAGTTTCTAAATTATGTTTACTGGTAGTCTGTATACGATCGTGTCCTGAGTAACCAACATCTTGCCTGTGCCAAAACACTTGGTTAACAAAATCTTAATTTACACTAGAGGCTGTTTTCTAAAAGTGCTAGTGTTTGAGAAAATTGCTAAATAAAGACTTCAAAGCACCTCACACATGTAGACGCTCAATAAATATTTAATTATATATATACAATTTATTAGATGCTTCTTTTGCTGTCAATCAATAAAGATTTATTAAACAGCAGGATCCTGCCCAGAATTCTAGGGGAAAATGACGAGATATAAAATATTGCCTCTGCCTTATTGAGTTGGAAGTAAGTTAGGATCAAAAACCAATGCTTGGCCAACAATAAAGAATACAAAATAGTTTACGATCAGCTGCTTAAGTGAGTGGCAAAGACTGTATGTATTGCAGACTGTGGAAGCATGGCCTATTCCTTGGGCCCTGGAGCAGTCAAGCACGGACTTTTGAAGGGAGATAGATGGGCCTGGGAGAATCTGAAACAGAGGGAATAAGAAAGGAAGGCAGAGGGCAAGAACACGCACAAAAACCACGCCAGATCTTAACCATTCTCAATAAATTTGGGCTACGTTAATTTAATTCAACTCAAAAGAAAGAGTCATAATTACTTGATTAGGAAAGACTCTGAAAGGCTAACTAGCGCACCCTCCTATCTTCCAATATATATCTTCATTTCTTAGCCCACTCCCAGGCAAATATAATTTAGAGCTATTTTTAAAGATCTAAATAAGCAGATTTCACAACCTTCTGAGGTGACCTGGCCTGTTAACAGCCCTTGTTAAGAAGCCAGCTTGCCTGCGAGGATAATATTATCGTCTTGCGACCCTGTAAGCCTGATTCTTTCTTGTTCTGTCCTCTGTGATGTTAGAGAAATACTGGTTACTCTTGTTTTGGTCAGATGCCCTTTGGGTACTTAAGTCTCTTCTTGGTTTTCTCTTCTTTGTTCCCAAACTATTTCTGTATTCAAGCATCCACACTTCCTTTCCTGCATGGTTTGTCCTTGTTTGTTCTGACCTTGTGGCAGTGAGTGGCCTATGTCCCCTCCCTTCCCTGAGGCTTAATGAGAAGTAATGACCTTCCTGAGTGAGGACTTCCCTCTCCCCATGGCCCACACAGACCATACTGTGCCCTCCCCCGCGAACACCCTGGAAATGCAGAGGTGAAGAGGGTAGTTTGGTTTCTAGCGAAGGCTATGAAGTGAATAGATTATAGCTGCATCTCATTAGCAGCCTTTGGAACATCTAGCAAACCACATCATCGTGATCTGAGAGATGAAGGTTACAGAGAAAATGAGAACCGTGAAAGGGGAGAGAATTACCTTCTGTTCCTGTTTCTGTGCTATGCATCTAGGCCACAGGAATGTTAATTTTCCACGCTAATGGAAGTGTTAATTTTCATTGAATTCTATATGATGAGAGGGAAGGTTTGCTTTCACTGGGTGATGACCACTGGTTTCTTACCCTAAAGACGCTGTGTTCTTCATAGGATTCCCCAGCTCAGAATCGTGACAATGGCTTTCCCTTGCTTATAGCACCAGCTTGAAATTCCTCTGCCTGATTTTCGAGACATCCAATAGCCTGGCCCAGTCTACCCATTCAACTATAATTTTCATGATTTCCTAAAGTTTTCCCTTTGCTCTACCAGAGATATCTATTCTCCACTCCTAGTTAAGCCACTATTGTGCTTATCACTATCCTTCACTAACATGATATGGGAAGCTTTCCCTCCTTGTCTCCTCTCTACAAAATCCAATGCATTCTTCTAGGCTCACTTCAATTTTCTCTTAGAATTATAGATCCTCAAAATTGGAAGGGATCTTTAAGGTTATCCAATCCAGCACCTAGCTCATAACAGAAACAGACACTTTGTAAACAAAGTGGATGAATTAATGGCTGGTATTGGCTATTATAATTCACTGTATTTATGAAAATGTACAATTGTTTCATATGGTTAGAATGGACCACAGAGATTGCCTTGGCTCAATGAGGCCTCCATCAATAATTTAAGAATTTTAGACCAGGGAGCTCTCTGTTAAGGGCATTCACTCCTGCTAACTCATTCTCTTAAACTGGCAGAAAGAGGGATAGATAATAAGTAAGGGATACCCACAGAGGATGTGACTGAATGGATGCCATCTCATCTTTTAGGGAGGACAAAGAGGACATACCAGAGCCAGAGGAGATACTGGACACTTACTTGCAGGGTTCTTGTGCACTAAGGAGAGCAAGAGGCTAGGATCTTATGTCCCACAGAGTTTAGTAATTAATAGTTTCTGCAATGAGACTTCCTGGATTCAAACCTGCCTCTGCCCTTGTGACCGTGAACCAGTTCCTGTGCCTCAGTTTCTTTTTGTGTAAAATGAGGAAAATAACAGTACATTGGAGAAATTTTAGAAAAAAGTTAATGATTTACTTCAAGACAGCAGTAAGCACTGCCCCTGCCACATGGTAAATTTTCACTAAATGTGACACAAAAATTACTTATTTTGTAGAAGGGAAACAGTAAGAGGTAAAAGGTGAACAGTAGGAGTTCTTCACTTTCTGAAATCTATGTCTCTTCCTGTTGGCAGGGCAGGGAGTAAGCCTCAGGAAGAGGAACGGGCATTTTTCCAGGGGGAGGGGGTGGGAATGAGTTAATACTTTTGTGAATCAGGAGACATGAGGTCATATGGAAGAGCTTGATGTAGCTTCACACTGAGAGCGCAGCATTGTACAACCAGTATGGAAGGTTATGGATGGGGGTTAATAAAAAGTAAGACTAGATCCCTTGGAACCTTGGGCTGGGGATGCCAGCAGAACACTAGGGTTGAGAGTGTTATGGATATCTTGAGGAAAGGGGACAATTCTGGGTATGAGACTATGGAGAAAAATAATTAAACTTATTTTTATGAACTAGTGGCCAAAAGGCCAGAGGTGGAGTCCTCTCAGTGACCATTGGATTGGCCCAGAGCAAATACTTAACCTTCCTGAAAGTAGTACATAGAGGAGATGGGGCAGGGGAATGCGTGCTGATGGGAGATGAAAGAGGCATGTGGTTGGGAGTTTGGGGCAACCCCACAGGTTTAGGATCCTGAGCTATCATAGTGCTCTTCTGTTGAGGTTCAATGTTTGGAAAATGGCATCTTAGGGAAAAAGGGGCCCCAGGGAAGGCCATTATACTTTATACTACTTTACAGAAAGCGTTCCTCCTGGGGCATGCTCTAGGCAGCTCCTGGAGTTCTGAGCAAGGCATATATGCTTGAGTTCATGTTTGGTTACTCACATTCTGAAGTCATAGATGCCTATTGATCCATCTTTGCCCCTGAGAAAAGACTCTGCATTGCAAACGCTGCCTGAACCGTTCCCTGAGAAGCCAGAAGATCAACGGGTATCAATGTTGGCTCCTTGAGCGAAGTCACTTTGCTCGGTGAGAGACTATAAGTAAAAATAGAAGCCCCAGTGTAGCCTCTTGGGCAAATGACTTATTCATGGTTCTAAATTATTGAGGTCATTGAAGAGCGTGCTATTTTTAATCTTTGGAAGAGGAAAAAATGGGGTAAACTGGGCTTTAAGAAAGGCTGTGTCTTCATAGGGCAAAAGATAGGTGGTGTGAAAAATGACCGGAAGGAAAAGGTTTGGGGGTGTTCACCCTGTGATGGGCACATGCTCAGTGGGTGACCCTCAGAAGCTTGTGTCTGTAGACAAGTCTGCCTCATTTGTCGCCACTCAACAAGAGGAAGGGCCCTTTACAGAGCTGGGTTGGCGTTGCAGGCAAGTGCTTTAGCTAGAGTGAATTTACAGAGTGCTGGGAAGAGCTGTTTGCCACAAAATACTGTCCCCACTCTTTTGTCACTCCTCCAGAGCTAGAAGGCTTTGTTTTTCTCTTGAAATGCAAATGTTCCTGGGAAACTTCACACATTGATGGTTTATCAGCTGCTACCTCAATTTTTGGTGAACACCTTTGCAAGAAAATGAATCAATAGTTGATTAAGAACAAAAACGGAATGTGGAATAGTCCTTGGGGTGAGGAGAGGAGAGGAGAGTTGCAGTAGATGAAAGGCCTGGGATGTAGGAATGTAGAAACAAGAGCCTTGAGAAAGGAGGAAAAAATTGACAAAGGCAGACTTGTGTTTGAAAACACAGTTTTGCCCCTGCGCTGTTGCTGATCTCCTTAAGGAATTCTGGATGATTTACTTTTCTATGCGTTCTTCATCCCTTTATAACAACTTCTCACCCAGATTTGATCAATAGTTATTTGTAGATAGCCTACAATTTGTCCAGCCTTGTTTGTGGATTTGCAGGTTCTTTCATTTAATATTCCTGTAATCATACTTTCTTGGTGCCCTCTGCTCATTTAGCATTTTTTTTTTAACTTCTCAGTGTCTGAATTTTATTTTGAATATTGGGAAATTCCCAAATTTGTGAGGCAGAGCTCACCTCCCACTATAGAAGCTCCCTTGCAGTTATGACATGAGCCCTAATCTACCCCACCCCAGACATGAGCCTCCACTCACTCTAGATGTGGAATCAGAGGCTGGTGGCAGAAGAAAGCAGAGATGCTATAGAACTTCTTTTGGGTAGATTGGAGGCTACTACTTCCAGTTTTCAGTGGCAACATCCTGGCTCCAGCATTGTGACATTGGCAAACTGCATTATCTGTGATGTCTTTGCTCTTCATGCCTACGATATCTTCATGGGACCAACTCTGTGGCCTGCCCATCTATTCGTCTAAAACATTCTAGGAGCTAGCCAAATCTTCTTCAAGTCCGAATCTGCTTAAATTGACAAGGGCTGGTATCTATTGTGTGCAACTTAGAGTCCTGAATTTTTATTTATTTAGCACCTACACATTTTTTCCATGTGCCACAACTTTGCAAATATTAACTCATTTGATCCTGGTACTAAGTCTGAGAAGCAGGAACTACTATTATCCCCATTTTATACATGAGTAAACCAAGATACAGAGAGGATACATAATTTGCCTCAGATAACAGTTGGTCAGTGGTAGAGCTGGGATTCAAACCCAGGCCCTTCAGCGTTTTGTCCCCCACCCTCCCAGGCAGATCTTTCTCCATTGTCTTCCCTGGCAATCCTCCCCACCCCTCCTCTCTGCCTTCATGCTTGGGCATTCCCCAACTTGTAATGAGCCATTAGGGCCTGTGCCTCAGACCTGCCTTGTTACTTCACCAATTTACAAACCTAAGTCATTAAAAAAAAAACAGGTAGGTGTTTTCCCCCTGAGACCTAAAAGCACTTCACTACAATTGTGAGAAACAACTTCTCCAGAAAAATCTTAGTGTTTACCTTAAGTAAGTAACTGTGGGAATAGCTAATGCTTTTTAGACCTAAGGAGGAAACATTGCTGTCAGTTAGGGAACAGCAAAGCCAAAAGAAATATTGATATGAATTCAAGCCAATTTATAAGGCTCTTCCTTGTGCACAATAGCCTATGTTGAAATTTTGATGAAGTAGGCTAGTTTTATGTAGAATATTGAGAAGAAACCTGGGATAAATATGCATGCTGGTTCTGACGGGTTTTATGGTTTCTGTTTCTCACCACATCTCTTTGTCTTTCTTCTTTGAAGCCCTCTGTCTTCATATTAATTTGTTTGCCCTCCTGAGCAAAGCACTGCTGGCCTCCAAGAGTGCATGCCTCTCCTGGGCAAAGAACCAAGCAAGGTGAACTGTGGTCCCAAAGACGCATCAGGGCTCAGTTACCATTTATTCTTCCTGGGTCTGTGAAAATCTCCTAAAAATTCAATTCTTTCTGCTGGCTATTGCCAATAGACCATCAGCCCCTCTGAAGGAGATTAAAAACAACTCAGTTACATTCCCCTTAGGTCACATATACACTTAAAAGTTTTGCCAGAAGGTTCCAGTATACAAAGCTATTTTCCATAAGCGAAAGACAACGGTTGAGGATCAGATGAGGGAACTGTGGTCCTACGCATCATCAGTGGGGATTTGGAGGAAAAGTGGGAAGGAATTCTCAGATGATGAGAGTAGAATGGTGTAAATACTATACCAAGGGAGACCATGGATTCTCCTTCTTGGCTTTGCTTTTCAAAAAAAATAAGTACAGGCAATTGCCAGTTAGAAATGAGAGAGCAGCCTTGCCTCAAAGCAGGAGTGTAGATATCCCATTATGCCACCTGAGTGGGCACTGACAGGCCGAGAGTATAAAGGAAATGCCAAGAGACCAGGAAGGGAGAAGAGAAAGAGATGAGAATGGAATTAGGCATATCTGTAATGGTATACTCTTCACAATTCCCAAGGAATTTAAAAAGTGCATGTTTGAACCTACGAAAATGCCCATAAAGGGTAGTCAATGCACAAATGAACAAAAAGTATAGATCCAAGTTTTCTGCAAAGTGAGAAAATATATTCTTTGACCCTCAGGATGCTTGCAGCCAACAGAACATGACCCTGGGTGACATTCTTAGGAGTCTCTCCATTGATCTTCCCTCATCAAATGAAATGCTATTCCCTCTTTTCTCAAACCTTGCTCATTCTTTATGACCTGACCCAAACCCTGTCCCTTCCATGAAGCCGTCGATGGTGACTCTAGCCTTGCTGATCAAACTTTCCTTTGAAATCCTATTAAATTCAGAGTCTATGCTGCGAAGTGTAAAAAAACAGAATCTTATAGGTGAACAGGGTCAAAAGGTACAAACTTCCAATTAAAAATAAGTAAGTCCTAGGGATGTAAGTACAGCATGGGGACTATCGTTAATAATATTATGTTGTGTACGTAAAAGATGCTAAGAGAGTAGATCTTAGAAGTTCTCATCACAGGGAAAAAAACTGTAATTATGTGTGGTGATGAATGTTAACTAGACTTATTGTGGTGATCTTTTTGCAATATCTGCAAATATCAAATCATTATGTTTTACACCTTAAACTTATAGAATGTTCTGTCAATTATACCTCAACTTAAAACCCAGTTACTTGTAACCTGTATTGGATTGTTTGTCCTTGTTTCTTCTGAGTTAGGCTCATCTCCCAATCAGGAGTTGAGCTTCTTAAGAGGCCAATTTATCTCATGCTTTTGTATTTCCCAAACTCCCTGCAGAGCAGGAAGCAACTTAACTTTCTCTTGCAGGTAACTGAAAACTCCAACTCAAATGAGCTTAAACAGTAGGGATGTTTATGATCTCATGTAACAAGAGGATGAGCAGTAAGGTGGCCTCCAAGGGTGGGGTGTTGGGGTGTTGGGGTTCCAGCTCTACCTCTCTCAGTGATACTGATGGCTCTACATTCTTTTATGAATTGATTTCATCTTCAGCCTGGCAGGAAAATAGCTATGCCCATTCCTGAGTCCTTTAGTTGTGACGATATCTGGAGAGAGAAAAGGGACCATCTCTTCCCGGGCCTCTTTTCTAAGAATAAGGAAACTTCTTCCATAACTCCTCCAGCAGACTTCACTTTGCACCTTATTGGCCAGAACTGTGTTACGTGACAATTCTTCAACCAAGAAGGGGAACGGATTAGCATGACAGGCTGCAGACTACCCTTCGAACTGAGCATGAAGTCATCTTCCTCCAAGTCATGAGTGAGGACGTGAAGGAGGTGAGATATCTGAACACAAAGGAAGGAAGAAGGGAGACCGAGCATTGGATAGACAATCAGTTGCGCACTTGGAGCTGCTTTGTGCGAGCTTGTGAGAGTCAACTGTTAGACTCAGGAATTTTGAATGCTAGCAGTTAAACACAGCCATTATCAAAAATTAAGTTATATAAGCTTACAATTAAAATATATTAAAGCAAAAGTAATAAATACTCAAAAGTGATCAATCTCTAATTATTTTTACTACATCATTCTATTGTCTATGCTTTTGATGTTTTGTATCTGTGTGGGGGAAATACTACATAATGGTGGGCTACTGTGCATCTCCCCCCAACCCTGTAGTCAGTGACATCATGTTGGCCAAGAATCTGAAAAAGGTTATGGTGTGAGTACTTACATCATGGAAATAGTCAAACAATACAAATCAGCATTTGATTTATTGTTTTACTGGTTGTCTAGATTTAAGAAAATGATGGAGAAAATGTTGCTATTGCAGATTAAACTTAAAAGTGTCTTGTGTCTGTTGCCATTTTATTGTGAATAACACAAAAAATTGAAGAAGTGTTCTTCTAGTTTTCACAAGCCATTACTTGAACCACGAAAGTCATTCACGTAATTGACAAATGGTTGAAGTTGTGACATATATCTCCCCTGTTTCACTTTCATATTACTCAGTAACATAAATGAAAATGTCAACCAACATTCAGATCAGAATGACACTGATTCGTGTTTTTAATTTTTTTAAATATTTAGTAAATTTTGTATTGAGTTATAGAATTAAATTCATTTGTTAACTGCAAGCATAGAATGGTTGTAGATACAAGAGTTTAGAAAAAATCAACAAAAGCATTCTGTGAGAATCAATTGGCTTTATGGAATTTGCAATAAAAAGTATTTTGCACTTTATTATTACTTATGAGTTATATGTTGTACATTCTTTATATTAGTAAAATTTATAACATGTATAAGTATTATATATAGTATATACCGTATAGCATATATAATTTTATACATATATTTTTCCCCCAGAAAACCTATTATTAAACATTACCAGCACAACCCTGAGACTACCAATACATTCACTACAACATTCTTGATAACCAACCAATTTAAGTTAATTTTGCTCAGATGCCATTTAGAAAATATACTGATCTGATTTTAAATTTCCTCAATAAGTTGAAAAATGCATTCAAAATGGTTCACTAAGTTTATTTTGGGGGGGGGGTATGGGTTTGAATGAACAACTGTGCTTTGGCTTAGTTTGCTGGAGATTTCAGCAAATCTGTGAGGTTTATTTCCCTGTTGAGTCTGTAGTTCGAATCAATTAAAGTTCCTGGTAATAATAAGCCACACTGATAAGAGATTTACCATAATCACATTATTCTCTCTAACTGTGATGAATCTGCCTGGACATGACACACATAGGCATTTTGACACCCGCTGAGAGGTGGGTGCTCAGTCAGGAGGTTGCTCAGCTCTGAGCTTATACCAAGGGGAACGAGAAACTTCATTCATAGAATGTTTCTGCCTCCGTTTTACCTTTTTCCTGGAGAAGAGATTAGCATTCTCCTGCTGTTCTATACCTTTATCGGGTTACTCAGAGGTGAGAGGAAAGAAGATTTTTGGGCCCCTGGGAGTGCAAGTTAAAATTTGACTCTCCTCCCACACCAGAAGTGATTTGGAGATGCGTCCTCCTTGGGGAAGCTGGTCGCTGGGCCTTATGCGTAAGTGATCATTTCTCTTCCCAGTAAATGGATGTATGTTGAAATGGAGACGGAAGGGAACCCAGTTAGTGTGATTTTCTCCATAATCTTATATCTTGTTATTGCTTGTCTCAATAATGCTTCTCTTTTAGATTCTCAATATGGTTAAACAAATCTTGACACCTCACCTATGGTTATTACTATTATTATTAACATAAAGGCAACGGCGGTTGTTTATTGATCCTCCGTTGTGTGACAGGCACTAAGCCAAATACTTTCCTATATCTTCTCTAATCCCCAGAACAACCACACAGATAGATTATCATTTTCTTTTTACAAATTAGGAAACTAGAACCCAAAGAGATATAATCAACAAGGTTTTAACCAGAGTCTGAGACTCCAAAGCTCCTGTTTTTTCCTCTCTATCAGGATTTCTCACCTCCCTCAATAATGCATTAGGACTGAATCCTATTGGAGACACGTATTGAATGATGAGAAATTTCAAAAGTTGCATTTGGTTATATTAGCCAGTAATCCATGTTGGGGCATTCTTACATAAAGCTTGACCATTTGCTAACGGATTTATGAAAGGTATTGATAAAAAGTGTGCTTTTAGTGTCCTCACAAGTTTACAAAGTTTGGATGGAGCAAGGGCAGTAAGTGCTCAGAGATACCTCCTGAAATCCTGGTGATTATCTGGGCACACTGGGGCACAGAGTCCCCTGTTTCATTGGCTTCATAAACTTCTTGGTATTTGAATCTCAGAAAGTAGGCAGATTTCAATCTCTTGTAATATACCTCCCAGGGTTTTTTCAGGTTCCATTGTGTAGGTGGCATGCTGCAGAGGTCCAGCAGTTTGCAAAAGGAAATGTGCTCTGCCTGATGTGAGTGTAGATTGATTTCCTGCTGGAATCCCAGCCTTTGGGTCAGAAAAGAGATGCATTAGGTGTAAGGCCAACCAGGCAAGAAGCTAGCAGCCTTTCAACAAAACAATCCTTTACTGTTATCGAACATCTTTATTTTAGATCTCTGTGTTACACAATCAGAAGAAATAAAAAGGGCCCAAGCATAAGCATAGAACCACCGCAATTCCTGGCATCTACAGCAAAATAGCATCATGCCTAGAGACAGAAAGGCTATTGCTGGCATCCTTTTACTTCCGTGGATTACTTCTAAATATCAGAATCAAAAACAGATGGAGATGCTTTATACATAACAGTTGAGATGCTCCCTGTCATTAGAGGTCAGCATAGGCCTTTGCAAGTTTATAAGCTCAACACAGCCTTGAGACAAGCAACTAGGTTCAGCCTCACTCAAGAGGATTCTCTCCAGCCCCCTTTATCAGATGGCTGCAATGAGCAGTTGGGACAACCTTGAACTAAAGGAAGTATCACTAAAGGGCAACAAAGCCTACGGCAGTGTATTCAAAATGTTTTCCTCTTGTACCTACTTAAAGGATTATGAAAAACTATATATCCCTAACATCTTTTAAATTCACAAGTGTTATCATAAATTTGTATAGTTGCAAAGGATGTAGATTCTGACATACTGTATGTTGTACATGTGTATTCAAGATCTTTTCAACAAAACTTGGGGATACAAAGACATGGAAACAATACAAGTGCCCTCAACTGATGACTGGATAAAGAAGATGTGGTATATATATACAATGGAATACTACTCAGCCTTAAAAAAAGACAAAATCATCCCATTTGCAACAACATGGATGGCCCTGGAGGGAATTATGCTAAAGTGAAAATAAGCCAGACTGAGAAAGACAAACACCAGATGATTTCACTCATATGTGGAATATGAACAAACACATGGACAAAGAAAACAGTTCAGCGATTACCAGGGGAAGGGGGTAGGGGGTGGGCACAGGTGGTCAAGGGGAGTACTTTTGTGGTGACAGTCAAGAAATAATGTACAATTGAAATTTCACATTGATGTAAACTGTTATGAACTCAGTTAAAAAAAAAGCTTGAGGCTACAGATTTAGTACATTCAATTGGTTGAGGATATCTACCATATAATCTGTTTGACAAAGGCAGTCTTCATTGTCAGACTAATAAAGAAATCAGGAATGCTTTGTGCTGGAAAAAAAATGGTAGTTTAAAAACTTCAAATAAGTTACTTAATATGCATTCCCCCTTGACAACTTAGTCCCTTCTGAATCCTAATAGTGAGAAAGAAGGAGAGAGATTGAGAAAGAGCAGAGTGTGTCAAGGATGATAGACAGCCGTTGCTCGCTTCAGTATTTCTCATCCTGCCTTTCTCAGCTTTCTTTTGGAGGACTCTCCCTCTGGAATGATGCGTTCTTAATTTGACCCTTTGTTTTTACTAGCAGAGCAACGGACCTTGGAAAGATTGAGAGTGGTTAGCATGTGCCTTTCTTTTTAAGGTGAGAGAGGGTCTGTGGTGAAAGGGGAGGTAGGAAAGGAGAACCTGTGACAACGGAAAAGTTCCCAGACAGAGTATTTTAGGAAAGGGTTTTAGGGCAGTTGGGAGTGTGAAAGTTATTCTCTCCAAGCTTTCAATACTATGTATGGCTTGAAAAGTCTTCCTTATCCCCAGCACTAAGCCAACCATTTTTGAAAACCACTGTTCCACGCCACGTGCATGGAAACAAATAGGGGGTTGTTGCCAGGACTCTGTGTCTATGAGTTTCTGGGTCTTCGTTCCTTCCTCTTCCCTTCCCTTTCCTCTTCCTCCTTCCTTTTTCTCCCTTCTTCCCTTTCTCCTTCTTTCTTCCGTTCCTTCATCCACTCACAGGAGTAGGGAGCACCCGTTTTTCCTCCACTATCTGATCCTCCTACAGCCTCTAAAATTCCCCCTCCTGAAAGAGGGGAGAAATCCTTCCCTATTTGCCATACCTTGGGGCTGGCATACAGGTTTCCTCCTTACATTGAGACATGACACAGAGGGAAATTTATCATTAAGCTCATGAAGCTGAAGTGTCAGAGCCCCTCACTTTCACAGCCTCTTCCAAGGTCTTGGGAGGGTCCCTAACATGTGTTTACAATGTCATATATTTTCACAAATTTTTCAAAGAAAGGTATTTTGGTATCCTCTCACTTAAAGAGGATCCCCTCCCAAAATGTATAAATTTCCCACCTCATTAGGGTTTCCAGACTTAGCAAATAAAAATTCAGGATACTCAGTTAAATTTAAATTTCAGATAAACAATTAATAATTTTATATTATCCCAAATATTGCACAGGACACACTTATGCTAAAAAAATTATTCATTGTTAATCTGATACTTCATCTAGCAGCTTCCCTATATCCCTCAAAACTATGATTCTACCCTGTTTGGACACTAACTGGTAAAGTAATCCTTACTGTTCTGAATCAGATATAGCTATCTTTGGACTTATATTGTAAACTCTTCTCAAACTATAATTTGAGACTTTGAATGTCAGTTCTGACCTCTTATGCAACCTTATTTTTTGGCACATTTTTGCTACAGAAACACAGATCAAAATAATTTCCCAACTCTGTGGGAAAATGAGAAACTGTTCTCTAGTGAGAGACAAGAGAACTGTGAAATGTTACCGCTGTGCTTCGTATTGGGATCCAGCACGGAACATGTGTGTTTGGAGAAGAAGCTCCATAAGTGGCTACAGAGAAACAACAGCTAGTGAGGGAGGAGAGAATTGTGGCTCAAGAGGATCTGTGTTGTGATAGAAAGTACTAGAGCAGTGTTTCTTAAATGTTTTGGACCCTGACCTACAAAGAGAAATACATTTTCCATAGTAACTCCAAACTCACCTCCATATATGTGTGATTGAAGTCAGTTTCCTGAAACGTTCACATTACTACATGTACAATTACCACGTGTAACGTACACTGATATTTTCTGCTCTAATGTATTTCATTTTTTTAAAAAAAGAGCAGTTGCATTCAATTAATTTCACAAATTGATGGATCATGATCTATGGTTTAAAAACCCCTGTCTGAGAGCAGTGCTACTCAAAGCCACTGCTCAGGGAACTGGTTGTGGTGGTCTCCAACAGAAAAGGAGCTTGCATCACAACTAAGTCAATGAGCTGCTTCCTTCATTGGGAAAATCTCTGAAAACAGTGTGAGCTGAACAGCATGCTTAGCAATGGTTGACTCATGTTCTGGTGTGAGTTCTTTCTACTGTCACAATAGGTAATAAACCGTTCACAGGTGAATACCAGTCCTCAGATGACCTTTTGAGAAGCAGTGTGAGCTAGAGTGTGACCCAAAAGAGATGTAGCAGGGGTCCAAAGGGAATTCAATCTAACAAGTGAGGAGAGGGAAGGAAGAGCAAATAGTGAGGACCACTTAGGACATCCATGAATACACACCACTGAGACCAAGGGGCCACTTTGGAGAAAGTGTGGACACTTCCAGGGATCCCATCCAACTGAAGAAGAAAGTCTCTTTCAGACAACCAGCTCAAGAATAGAAATTTAATTCCTGTAGACGTAAGGATGGATCAGAGAAATTGTGAAGATTTTACTGCAAAAAAACTAGGTTGGTTTTCCTTACTCCAAAAAAAGTAAACTCCATCTTTCACTCTCTAGAATGTCCGTGTCAGACCCTTTCCTTTATCCTGGAATCACCGATTCTTTCATTTGGTTGGATCCCTCTAAATTAATGACTTTGCCTTACATTTCATAGATGAAACAGAAGCCCTAAGAAGCGACTTCCTTCATCTTTTCTCTGCTAAACCCATCAGCCGACCAGCACTGCCCTCAGTCTCCCTTTCCAAGGAACGTGCTGCATGTTGGCATGAGGAATCATGAGAACCTCCATCACCCCATTACGATGGGGGTCTACACTCCTCCAAACTCAGTATGCAAACTCTAGATTATAGTCTGTGTTCGATAACAGGGAAAAGATAGGTATGTAACACTTAATAAAATAGATCCATTCTGGCTGCCAAATAGCTTTATTCTCATTGTGCTCTAAATCTCTGAATTTGAGAAGAAAATAACATGGAACCACAAGGCCCATTTCTCTTTAGGTAGCAAAATATGTTAGCCACACCTTTGGAAAGTTGTCTCTATGTCATATCGGTTGGTAGAAAACTCAAATGCTAATCCTCCCCTTTGTGATGGGATTCTGGCCCATCTGAGCTTTCAGGCATGTGCACTGTTGATTGCCTTCTCTCTTTTGCATCTTCTATCACTCCCTCTCTACCGGATCCTTTCCCAAGCATTCAGATATGCGGCAGTATATCTGATCTTAAAAAGTATGCCTCCCTTTGTTTCACATCCTTCTCCAGTAACTGCACTCCCTCTTCCCTCTCCTTCATAGATAAGTTTCTCTAAAAAGGTCCCATCTCCATTTATTCACTTTTGCTAGTCTGCCTTCAGCACCTACCTCTCCACCAAAAATACTTTGTTATAAAAGTCACCAATGACTCCTAAATTGCTAAATCTAATGGGGACTTTTCAATTCTCACCTTCCTCAACATTTTAGCAGCTTTAGATACAGTTCTTTCTCCCTTCTCCTTGAAAGATGCTGATCTTGGCATCCCTGATAACACACTGACTCTTCTGGCTTTTCCTCCTATCTTGGGAGTCCCTCCTCTCTTCTTTACTGGCTTATCCATCTTTAATTGATCTTTGCCCATTGGGAGATCTCCTCCCTCCCATCAAGAAAAAGATACTCCTTTAGTATTCCCCACCCAGGTAAATGGCAACTCCATTCACACAATTGTTCCCTAAACAAGCCCTCTTGATTCCATCTGCAGTATGTATCTCAAGTCTGTTCGCTTTACTTTGTCTCCCATTGCTCTACCTTTGGCCAAGCCACCATCATACTTAACGTCTTCTCTGCAATAATTTCTTATTGTTCTTCCCATTTCCATTTTTGCCCATCTACCCCCACCCCACCCACCAAACTATTCCCCATGTAGCAATCATAGTAGTATTTCTGAAACATACATCAAATTATGCCACTTCCTTGTCTGAAAATAATAAATCATTTCCCACTGAACTTAAAATAGAATTTGAGCTCCTGAACATGGTCTACGAGGCCCTCTGTGACCTGGCCCCCATCCACCTCTCCAACCTCACCTCCTTCCATTCACCCCCTTCACTCTCTAGACTCTTGACACACAGCCTTCTTTCAATTTCTTAGATGGTCAAGCTCTTCCCTGCCTCAGGTTCTTCGTACACACAATCTCTTCTTCTAGGGTTGCCCCCCACACACACTTCACCTGCTCATCTCCTGCTAACTCCTGCTCATCCATCCTTCCAATGGCAATTGAAATGTTAATTCTTCAGGGAAACCTCTCCTGAATCACTCACTCCCACCTCATCAATCTAAATTAAGTTCCCTTGGTTACACTCTCTCTGCACCCTGTATTTTCTTCATAACACATACTACAACTTATAATTAAATAATTATCTCTGTATTCTTTTGTTTGTTTGCTTAATGTCTGTTTTCCCCATTTAACTGCAGGTCCCAAGAGGCTAGTGCCTAGAATAGTACCCAAAGCATTAGTAAATGCTCAACAATTTTTAAATGAATGAATGAGGAATATGGTAACTAATTGTTTCAAATGTATGCTAAACATTGACAAACTATACCTCTTTCAACCCCAAGGATGATGACAAATACACTTCACACAATGTGTATGACAATGGATCAAACACCTATTTATTAGGGCCTGCCATTGGTGTGCTGGAACAGGCTTGTATAGACTGAAAAGAGCCAGTTCTGGGCATCTCTTCCCAATTTTATATTTAGTGACATCATGTTGGTAGCCACAATGAAAGTATTCACACACAAAAATCAGCAAATGCTACAAATCAGGACTGTTTTTGTTTTTCCTTCGAGGAGCTGATTTACCGGCACACCACTGGTGTTTGCTATATACCTAACATCATGTTAGGTATTATGGAACCACCATTAAAAATAAGTCATAGTGCCTGTCCAACAATAGTTTTCAGACTAATTTAGGGGAGATGACATATATCAAGAATCAAGGAGAATCAGGGTATAGGTGTGCAGTGTGAGTACCCCCGTGGTCAGAAGAGGATGAGATCAGTGTGGGTTGAAGTAGGTACCAATGGACATCCTTGAAGACATGCACATCTCTACTACATCCTCTCAATCACATCTCTAACCTGCCAGATGCTCTGGCAAGGTGAGGACTTCCCCAATGTTGCCCTCAGTTTCCTTATCTGTGAAATGAAATGGTCCAACTTGATTATCTCTAAGGTCCTTTATAGCTCAGAAAAATTGCTTGGCTCTAAATGGTTAGATATATGAACCATATTTCTAAGTAAGTCTAAGAAGGCCAGGAAAACACCATTCTGAAACATCCTTTCCTGTGATTGAAAGACTGTCAGGAATTCCATTTGGGGATAAAAGGGTGAAGTAAAATGACCTTCTTCTACAGAGTTAGGCCAGTTTTCTTTTAGCCAAAGAAGAGATTTGGCATCTGAGGGTGACAGGAGCTCTCATGGATTTTCCTCATGAGCATCATTAGATAAATCCGGTGACCATTTGACAGGGAAATAAGGTCACTATTTTTAAATCAACAGGAAAAGGGCAGAGCAGCAAGATAGAAAGATGATTTATCCTGTGGCCAGAGTGCACAAAATTGACTGGAGAAACTAATCGAATGAGACTTGATAAAGCTGATGCTGCCTTTTATCTCCTGTGCCTAGAAGCCTTGTCAGCGTTGGTCTGCCACGGATCCTGATTTAGGATACAGGCGACTCCTTTGCTTCTTCTGAGTAGCAATCCAACTGCATGCATTTCAATTATTGGATTAAAAAAATCGTTGCTGTTATAATATAACACAAGACTTTTGATGATGCGAAATAGTGGCAAAGGCTGATGTTTATTGAAGGGACCTGCTCCCAGGCACTCATGGAACCCCCAGGTAGGGTTGGTTTTGGACTCTCAAGGCCCTCTTTTCCCTCTCTCTCTCTGCCTTCTCCTCATCCCTAAAGGCAACAACAGCTGCTGCCAGGTTGGCTTGTTCAGCCTACTCATCTCAAGCCACCCCGAAGCTGTAGGGCAGCAGGAAGCCGGCCTGACATGCTTTCCCCATTCAGCACAGCCCAGCTGCAGCTCTGCACTGCTGCAGGTGGCCGTGTTGGCATCTGGTGCAAGGAGAGGCAAGGCTGAAGTCTTTTGAGTCGGGAGTTACCATCCCAGCTGGCTGTGGCCATGGAAAAAAATGAGGATCAGGACTGGGCTACCCCGGAAGGCACAACTAGACATTTGCTTGGGCCTGAACCTTTTGATCTGTTCAGTTGGAGGATGATGACAGTAAAGCTCTAGTGCTCAGAATTGTTCAATTCACCGTAGATTTAATAAGTGCCCGCACCAAGGGCAGAAAGGGGAATGTGGTGGGCCAAGGGGAATAAGGACACAGCTTCTGCATTTGAGGAGTTCACAGTCTACTGTGTAATATTTTACATGAACAAAAACTTTCAATGGAACAGGATAAGCGATAATATAAACATATGCACAAGTTGTTATGGAAGCCCAGAGGAGGGATCTTAGACTAAAAGGAGCTGACATTTGAGCTGTGTTGTGAAGGATAAGGAAGAGTCAGATGAAACAAGTTAGAAAGAGAGTTCTAGGCAGAGGGAAGTGCACAAAACATTAACAGCATGGCGTGATTGGGGAAGCACAGGCAGCGTGGTGTAGGAAGAGTGTAAAGTGGAAGACAGGGCTTGAGAAACATAAGGCTAGAGAGGGAGGCTGCAGCCAAGTGAGGGAGGGGCTGGAGAGCCCTGGTGAAACTGAGCTGTGTTCTGTAGGAGTTTGGGAGCCATTGAAGGACATTGACTAAGGAAGTTATCAATTTGCATAGATAGATCCCTCTGGTGCATGGAGGAGGTGGTTTCAAAGAGAGCGGGACTAAAGGCAGGCAGATCCATTAGGTTCCTGCAAAGATATGGGTGCTCCAAGGCAGATAGAAAGGAGTGGGTGAGTCTGAGAAGTATTTAGGAGGTAAGATCAGAAGAACTAGAAGGACCTGATGATGGACTGAATACGGAGGATGGGATGATGAGGAAAAGAGATTTGCCTAGGATGGCTGCCGGGTTTCTTGCCTGGGTGATGTGGGTAGAGCTGCATTTCTCAAAGTATGTCCCTAGGAACACCAGCTCTACTGGATGTGAGAAGATATTGTGTCAAAAGTGGCTACCTCCCCTGCTAAGTTTGAGAAATAGTGGCTTAAAAACTAAACCAGACTTCTCTACTGCAAGATTTCTCAGGGCCTTTAATATGCTGCTACTGCTGCTGCTGATAATAACTATCGTTATTAAGCACTTACATAAATTCCATTTATGTGCTTTTTGAGGAATTTGAAAAGAAGCAAAGTCCCTGAAAAACCTGTTCTGAAACTTGAAATAAACTGTGAGCAAGTATACAAGTACAAACTAATAATGTAGTTATATGGGTCTGAAGCAAGAAGCTCCTAGTGCAGGTGATATGAGTCAAAGGCATCATGGGACATGGCCAGGTACAAGACTAAATATTCAATATACATTATTTCAGGTCCCTATAACAACACCATGGAGTATGTACTTTGTACCTATTTTACATGTGGGGAAACTGGGGTTCATAAACACTAAATAACTAACCAAAGACCTCCACACATGTAGGAAGGAGTAGAATCTCACCCTCAAAAATTATATCATATCATTTCCATGTGCTAATGTATATGGCGAATCTACAAGGAAGGGACGGATCTAGCATACTGTGTCCCCCCCCAACTTAAATGATCATGGAATTCTGTATTTATGGAGCATCTCACAGGATTAGTGGTAGCTGGAGTGCATTTTGTGAAGAATAATGCTGTTAACTAATCAGGAGTACAGACTGATAAGAGGGAAATTATGTTAATGCAAATCATGGTAGTATAAGGTTGAAACTTGCCACAATAGAAATATAGCCAAAATGTTATAGAAATCCAAAGTGGGCAGAGATTATTTCCAATATTAGTGTTCGGGGAAAATGGTCAGTTAAGATGTCATCAGCTGCAAGTAATAGAAGACCCAACAAAAAGTGGCTAAAGAAAGAAATTTATTAAAGCACATAACGAAATCCAGAAGTAGAACAATTCCACTCTTGGTTCATTCAAGGCCCCAACATCATCATCAAGGATGCCTGTTTTTTTCTGTTTTTCTACCTTGCCATCTTCAATATGTTAAGTTGTCCTCCGAGGCCCCAAGGTGGCCGGCACAGTTCCAGGTGTCAGATGTAGACAGCAGCACAGACATCAGGACTGATAAAAGACTGCAAAAAGTGGTTGAAGAAATCACTAAGAAAGAAAGTGACACTTCCTGCTAAAAAGCATTTCAAATATTTCTCGGGTCCATTGCCACATACAGATCGAACCGGGCAAGGTGAACACAGATGCAGAACACTGGAGTTGAGGGAGATGAGCTGTCTTGAGCAAGCAGGCAGCTGGTGCTCAGCTGAGCACACTGGAGGGAAGCCAAACTTTTGTGAGGGCTGTCCTGAAAGCTGATTGTGAGTCAGCACACACGATGACTGACAACTTCGAAATAAGGGCCATCTCGATGAAAGAAGCATCCTGCTACAGCAGCCCAGGCCAGGAGCTCTGTGGGCCCAGAAACACAGGGATGATCAAAGCTTATCATCAGTTCCCCAGTGGGTTGTGTGATCGACTGTCACATGGGGGCTTCAACAGGGGATATGCTAAGAGTGTACATTCAGCCAATTCTCAAAAATCCTATCGTTATTTTCATAACTGAGTGATCAAAACACTTAAGGGTTTGTTATTTAGAGGAATCTTGACTAGGTGAGACCTATCTCTGCCTCAGATTGATTCTAAGAATCAAAGTGAGCAGAATTCAAAAATTCTATCCCATGGAGGCTCAATTCTGAATTATAAAAGCTCTTGGTAAACTGTAAGCCCTCATGCAAATAGTAGCCTCTATTACTAGGAAACATATTGAATGAGTTCTTGGCGTGCACTTTGGAGGAAAAGAAAATGTAAAAAAAAAAGGGGGAGATTGAAAATAAAGGAAATGTAAAAAAAAGTAAATGTGAAATAATTTAATTAATAGAAAGCAAGAAAATCTGACTAAGAGAACATTTCTGGTGTTAATTTTCCTGTAGATTAATTCTGCTTTTCACTAGCATCAAAGATGTGGTAGAGCTCATGGGATACTCATTTTATGATGCACTGATAGCAAGTAATAAAGCATCAGGGGGAAAACTGTCAGAAGGCACCTCACACAGCAGCAGCCTCTGAAACAGCTCTATGGTCCAGTAGTTTCAAGTTTCAAGTTTTAAGGCGAGAGATGACAGTAAAAGTGTACCCAGTTCAGATTTCATCAACAAGTGTTGAAAGACTGAAGAGAAAGGAGAACTATGTCAAACAGCAAAGTCTTCAAAAACAGAACAGCTCAACCTACAGAATGATGTTGGAAAGGATTTGCAGTCAATAATATTGTAATAACGTTGTGTGGTGACGGATGGTAACTAGACAATGTGGTGATCATTTCGTAAAGTATAAAAATCTCAAATCACTATGTTGTATACCTGAAACTAATATAACATTGTATGTCAGTTATACTTCAATAAAAAAAAATGAGGAGCATTTCAAAAGAAGTTGCAAATAAAACTTGAATTTTTTTCATTCACTATTAAAAAAAAGAAGTTACACAGGCGCATGTGAGGGCAGAGGACCTAAAAAGGAAAAGCAGGCATGGGGAATGAGGCTGGAGAGGGAACAAACGTCCATCGGCATGCAGCTGCTCGGCTAAGTGCTTTTACATGTCAAATCATTTAATCGGGAAGGTATCATTTCAAAGCCATATCAAATAACATTTAGGCTTATAAAACAGAATTTATGTTGCAGGCTAAAAGCAATATCAAGTTCTGGAGGAAGAGACACAACGTCTGCCCAACAGACAGATGTGGGGAGAAGAGTCACAGCAACAGATTGTCTCAGAATGACCCACAATAAACAGGTCATTGGCCAAGGTTATTGGGAAAGCAGTGGATCTGCTGTGGTCATAAGGAAAGACTTTATTGGGTCTTATTAAAAAGTAGGCATTATGGAAACCAGGGCATTTCTTTCTCCTGGTTTTATGTTACAAGTGGAGCGGGCTACAGCTTCTTATTCTGCCAATTTCTCCCTCTCCTCTCCAAGGAAGGAAAAGTAGCTTGTGTGATTGGTGAGCTTGGAAGAAGCTAAGGGTGCCTGTCTCAGCCCCTTTCTCCCTCCTCTCTAGGAATCTGCCACCCCATGGAGAGTACACATCCTACTCTGCTCCTCCATGGCACCCACAGGGGAGACCTCGAGACCTGGCACTGCCATGAGCGACTGGGGCACTCAATCTGTCTTGGGGACGTATACTGGGGAATCCATCGTTGCTGCACTCATAAACCATGTCTGCCAGGTCCAATCGACCTTGTAGCAGAAACATAGGTGATATCTTTATTTCCACTTGCCTGACTCCTACATCTATATCTCAATTGTTTCTGAACTCAAGGGGACTGAGAGGGATACATTTCTGCCTACCTCAAACTCCAACATCAGGAAGAAAGAAGCCAAAACCAAAACTTTCAAGAATACAATCAAATGTAGTAGGTTTGAATTTACTCTATCAAATAATATCCTGATTCTATTGCCTAGCATTCAGGGCCCTGTATGACCTGAACACAACATATCCCAGAGTGTGGTCTAACATTACCTCCCTCTGATAGCATCAGACAGAAACACACTCAGCACTTTGCTGTCTCTGTGCCTTTACTCAGCGTACTCTCTCCAAATGGAAAGCTCTCTTCTCCATTTTTCACATCATATCTGACCTATTCTTCAAGGACTCGCCCAAATTTCACCAAATCCATAGGTGCTTCTATTGCAGGTTCTATTTAGAGATTCCCTACTCAAGTCACCCCACTTTCTTCTTTTTCCACAGAATCCCAATTTTCTTTAGTTCTTTAGGGGCTATATGCTTCAGGTGAAGCAACGCCTCTGTGAATCTTGATTACCTTACCAAACTTGGTAGCGCAGATGATTCACTTGAGAGTGAGCATGTGACTAGGTTTTGGACAATGAACCACTTAGGAAGAAATTCAAGCCCAGGAAACATTTTCCCCTGACTCTTGATACTCTGAAAACACTCTATCAAAACTCCTTCAACACCAGAAGTTTCTCTTTTACGAGCATTCCAACCTTGCCCCTTTTCTCTCAGTTAAGCCCGCTACCACCCTTTCTTCTTTCCTTCTCTTATGTTTTTACAGACATTTCATTTCGCTCTTCCCTGTCCTTCTTTTCTTGCCCTTCTTTGACTTTCTTTTCTCATAACCTTCACTCATGACTTTGTACTTGTTTTCTTTTTCTCTTGCCTTTTGTTTTTCCATCAGTGTATTCCAGTGAATTCTTTCCCAGCCGGGAATGTCTATTTTGGTCTGCAAATCCTTTGGCTCTACTCTCTTTCTTGAGACGTTTCCATATTTCACATGTTCACATCTTCCGCCTCTTGGATACCTTTTACTTTCTTCCTGTTCTAGAAGAAATGTGCTGCTGTCCCCAGACAGGATTAACTTCCAGACCTTTATTTTTCACTTAACGTCTGACAATCTCTAACCTTTTTTGCATACAAAGCACGTTTTACATATCAATTCACTGCTTCACGCCCTCCTTAATGTAAAGTACAAATGGCCAAACTACAATGAATAAGTAACCTTTAATCCTGTTGTTTGACATTCTGATTCTAAATCTTTGGTTTCCTGAATCTCTTCATTATTTCTAGTTCTTTCGCTTTTGCCCAAGGTTATGGTTAAAGTTTTGTTCTAAAACCATCTTCTCGATCTAAGTAGGAAGGGCTCCCAAACTTTAAGAACTTGAAATCATTTTCTCTTTCAGATTTCCTTGTGGATTGTGGATAGAGATATTTCTTCCTCATTCACATTGCAATCTCATATTCACAGAGGTGGGGGAAAGAACAGATTTATTAATATATGTATGTTTCCAGCTTTCCCATGCCCTTCTCCCAGTCTCCTGCTAGGACTAGGTATAGGAGACAGCACAGGCTATCTTTCCCTAAGATGGAGATTATTTAGAGATGGGAGCCTCTGGTAAAAACTGGAGAAAGGGGCTAGGACATAGCAGAGGAGCAAACATGATTCATGAAGAAAGAGCTGGTGAGAAGGAGAGAAGACCTGAAGAAAAAGGGGAGAGTGAAAGAGAGAGAGGTTATTGTGCAAGAAGCTCCAGAACATCCTCCCTCAAGAGAGAACTAGAGAAGGGAAGAACAGTTTGGGGGAAGTTCCTGTGAAGAAATTGCCAGTGTATAAGCACAAATGAACAATGCGAAGCAATAGTTCTACTCCTACTAGAATCTTTTCAACAGCCTCACTTAAAGGTAAAAAAACTATGGAGACCTAATAAGAGCTGAAAGCCATTGACCCCCGAAATCCTAAATTTTTATGAATTTGTGACCCATGTTGATGAAAATAATCCATAACCAATCTATAAATGAAAATTTGGGTGAGTTTATTCTGAGCTAAAATCTGAGGACCATGGCCTGGGGCCTTTCTTCCCAAAGGAAGAAAGGGCACCAAAGAAGTGAGGTATACAGAGTGGTTATATACCCCCAAACAGGATGTTTCACATATGATTGAAATGTCCCTCCCACAATAGTCACAAGATTGCCCTGTCGGCACAGCAATTGATGGACACAGCAGGTAGTGGGTCTGCTATCTTGGCGGGCGTGGCAGGAGGCAAGTCTATTGTCTCAAGCTGGGTGGTCACAGGTGAGCGCAGCAATCAGCTTCTAGCCTAAGGAAAGATACTTAATCCTTAAGGAGACGCCAACGTTGGGAGGGAGAGGGAAGTTGCACCTTTATCTCAAGGGCCTTTGTTCTTGCCAAAGGGAATATCTAAAGCAGATATACAATGCATGCTCAACGGTCAAGGTCAGGCCCTTTTGGAAGAACAAGGTCAGGTCGAATTAGGTTTACACCAAATGGCTTCCTGATATGCTCCAATATATCCTATTGCTTGCCATTTCTATTTGTCACTCATATTCATTATTTTTAACAATGAATCTTGTGCCAAGTATGTAACGTGCCTTTAGGTATTTGCTAATGGTGATATAAAGTGATCATGGCTAATTCAGTACTAAAAATATTTTCTTTCATCTGTATCTCATCCCTTTAATTTGTTTGATTTAAAATGAGTGCAGTATATTAATACAGGAAAACATGTATTTGATTTATAAAGAAAATGTAAGTATACTTTGAGGGCAAGTGCTCAAAATTTTTATTGATGAGGTTCATGATTGAAATTATTTAAAGACTACTCATTTATATTCTGCTACTAGCTGTAGGTCCAGTCTCCACTGTGTGGCCAGGACTTCCCAGGTCCTTAGCACTCTGAAAAAAGAGGTAGAATGAGGAAATTAGATAATTAAAAGGCAATTAAACCTGAAGTCTAGCTTCTCTGGCCCTATTTAAAATAGTAACCGATACTATTCTCTAAGCTTCTCCTCACTTAATTTCTCTCTACAGCACTTTTCACTTATCATATCCTATGAAATTCTCTTACTCATTCCATTTATTGTCTGTCTCCCTCCCACTAGGACTGTAAACTCTACGAAGACAGATTTTTTTTTTTCTGTTTTCGTCATTGCTATATCCCTGGTGCCTGGAACAATGCCTGGCACAAAGTAGACCATCAATAAATGTCGATTGAATGAATGAATAAAATATCCGTTCCTCTCTGACAAGCAGTTCAAGAGCAGCCAGGCTGGTAGATTTGGTAGCAATTCTAAGCAACTAAGTCTTTAGCAGGGTTAGCCTTAGGTAAAATTGCCAAGATAGGAAGTCTTCTTTCCATCTCTGTTGTCCATGTTCTCATACTGCTTCCTGGTTGCCCAGAGGGGACATAATGCTCTATAGCCCTCCAGCTACCCCACCCCCGGCCTCAGTGTGCTATACTTCCATCTCTCTTCCCTGTCCTGATTCACACACACCTTAGGTTTTGGTTTTAGATAGCACTTCTAAGTGAATTGATGGGCTGCACTGGACCATGACTGATTGTGACCAGATACACACTTGCATTCTAACTCCTAACTGATGAAGCAATGCCTCAGCTGGGGAATCCTCATACTACTGGAGCCTTTTCAGGATGGTACAGAATCCAAAGCACACAGATCATTGGGTGGAGTAGTTTGGGACATCCTCCCAATGACCCTCTCTGGGAAGCTGCCTTGGTGCTGGCCTTAACCATCAGGGGTGTGCAGACCACACCCTTCTGGATGTTACTGGGTTTCCAGGAAATGCTGAGTTGAGAGATGGGCTGATGATAATAATCAGTAGGCATCAGATGGGCACTGCTTTCCCTCCAATGAATCTTTGAAGGATAGGCCTGAGTCTGAGATGCAGATTTTTTGTGCTCTGGGTGGTTGGTGTCAACAGAGGCAGAGAAAGAAGTTCTCACTGTATTTCCTTCTGCTCTAGTTGGTACCAAGTATTGAAGACACTAACCAGGACTGAACACGGTACTCCCTAAGTTGAATCTTACAAGGTAAGGCATTTGAAATCTCCACGTGCCTGAAAACTGGAGATTTGTTTTTCTGGAACGTGCTTGGTTTCTAAATAAAGCAACAGATGTTTTGTTTTTGCCTCTTTCCTTTCTGTCGGTAGCTCTTAATGTGGGTGATATTAACCAAGTCTGACAGGTTTCAGGTTTTTATTTATAGCAGTGGAAAACAGTTTTCATGTCTTTGCAGAGTTCTGGGTCTTTGAGGCTGTCTTTCTACAGCCTCAACTTAAAATCCTGAAGGTTAGGAGTGCCAAAAGCTTGAAAGCTCTAGAAACCAGGAGCTGCATTCAAAGGATAGAAGAGAGCATGAAGAATCTGATGGAACTTCCTTCTTCCTTTCACTAAGGCAAGATACATAATGGCTTAGGTGGAAATGTGGGGCTTATAATTACAAAAAATCTTTACCTCATTACCATAGAAATCCTCTTATCTGATACCATCAAAACTGCTAACAAGGTGGGAATGCAAACTGGTGCAGCCACTGTGGAAAACAGTATGGAGATTTCTCAAAAAATTAAAAATAGAAATACCATATGACCTGGCTATCCCACTACTGGGTATTTATCCAAAGAACTTGATTGAAATCAACAATTCAAAGAGACTTATGCCCCCTTATGTTCATTACAGCGTTATTCGCAGTAGCCAAGATGTGGAAGCAACCCAAGTGCCCATCAATGGATGAATGGATAAAGATGTGGTATATATATACAATGGAATACCACTCAGCCATAAGAAGACAAAATCGTGCCATTTGCAACAACATGGATGGATCTTGAGGGTATTAAGTTAAGCGAAATAAGCCAGAGAAAGACAAACACTGTATGGTTTCACTCATATGTGGAAGAGAAACAAACACATGGACAAAGAGAACAGATTAGTGGTTACCAGAGGGGAAGTGGGCATAAGGGGAAAAGGGGCACTTTTATATGGTGACTGACAAACAATAATGTACAACTGAAATTTCACAGTGTTATAAACTGTTATGATCTCAATTAAAAAAAACTGCTAGCAAGACTGGAAAGTTTTGTTAAACTGGGGAATCAAAATGATGTCTACCTTAAACATTTTATTTTAGGTCACTTAAATATACATATTCATTTACCAATCATTCGATATGGGGCCAAACCCTTTTACTTAGATGAGTCTGCTAATTGTAGTTCTTTATTGTCTTTCTTAAATAAACCACATCCATAATCCATTTTCTTTAATTTACAATCCTTGATTTTCAAGTGGAAAAACAACTTTAAAACGCTTGCAAAACACTCTAAGTATATCTTCCTTCTGGATTTTTATAAATTCCACCCACCTCCCAGCATCACCACTTACACACTGCCCAATTGTTAATATTTGTTTCCCCTTCACCTAAATCAAAGACATTTTTTAAATAAAAACAACATCTTTTAAATAAAAATATATCTTATTGGGTTACTTCAAAGCATTCAACTACATTTTTGTAGAACATCTTTTTTTAATTTCTTCTTAAAAAAACAGTGAGATAAATTGGCATATAATAAACTGCACATATTTAAATTGTACAATGTAGTAAGTTTTAATATATGTATGTAACTGTAAAATCAAGATAACGAGCATTTCTATCACCCCAAAGGTCTCCTCGTGTCCCTTTGTAATTTCTTCCTTCTGTTTCTCTCAAACCATTACCCTCTCCCCTCCCCGGCAACCACTGCTCTGCTTTCTGGCACTACAGATTAGTTCGCATTTCTTAGATTTTTATATAAATTGAATCACACAGTATATACTCTTTTCTGACTAACTTCTTTCACTTGGCATAATTATTTTGAGATTTACATGTGTCAATAGTTCATTCCTTTCTATTTCCTAGTGTTCCATTTTGTGGATATACCACAATTTGTTTATCCATTCACCCAGTGAACATTTGGTTGTATCTTAGTTAGTTTGGGATGCTATAACAAAATATCACAGACTGGGCAATTTATAAACAACAGAAGTTTATTTCTCCCAGTTCTGAAGGCTGGGAAGTCCATGATCAGCTGCCAGCGTGGTCACATTCTGGTGAGGACCCTCTTCCTGATTGACAGCTGCGTCTTCTTGCTGTGTCCTCACATGGTGAAAGAGGTGAGGGATCTCTGTGGGGTCTGTTTTATAAGAACACTAATTCCATTCATGAAGGCTCCACCCTCATGACCCTTAGGTCCACCTCCCAAAGGCCCCACTTCCTAATACCGTTATCTTTGGGGGTTAGGATTTCAACATATGAATTTTGGGGGGACGCAAATGTTGAGATCATAGCAGATCATCTCCCCTTTTCGACTGTTACAAATAAAGCTGTTCTGAATGTTCATGTTCAAGTATTTGTATAAAAATCAGCTTTCATTTCTCTTGCGTAAATACCTAGGAATGGAATAGCTGAATCATGTGGTAAAAGTACACTTAACTTTAAAAAAAATTGCTAAACTGTTTTCCAAAGTGAGTGTACCGTTTTACATTCTCACCAGCAATGTAGGAGAGTTGTAGTTCTCCACATCCTCATCAACACTAGCATGGTCAGTCTTTCTCTTTTTTTTAGCCAAGGAAGATTCTCCCTGAGCTAACATCTGTTGCCTATCTTCCTCTTTTTTTGCTTGAGGAAGATTCGTCCTGAGCTAACATCTGTGCCAATCTTCCTCTATTTTGTATGTGGGTTGCCACCAGAGCATGGCTGCTGACAAGTGGCGTAAGCCTGTGCCTGGAACCAAACCTGGGCCACCAAAGTGGAGCATGCTGAACCTAACCACTAGGTCACAGGGCTGGCCCCCAGGTCAGTCTTTTTAATTTGGGTTATTCTATTAGGTGTGTAGTAATATCTCATTGGATTATAATTTGAATTTTCCTAATGACTAGTGATGTTGACCATCTTTTCATACTGCTACTTGCTATCGATGTATGTCTGGGTAAACTATCTGTTTAAAAATTTTGCCCATTTGTATTGGGTTGTTTGTTTTCTTAATATTGAGGGGGTTTTTTTCTCATCTTTCTTTATTTTTTATTGTGGTAACATTGGTTTATAACATTACATAAATTTCAGGTGTACATCATATTTTGATTTTTGTATAGCTAACATCATGTTCACCACCCCATGACTAACTACAATCCATCACCACACACATATACTTAATCACCCCCCTTGCCCTCCTCCCTCCCCACTTCCCCTCTGGTAACCACCAATCCAGTCTCTCTCTCTATGTGATTGTTGTTGTTTTTATCTTCTACTTATGAGTGAAAGCATAGGGTATTTAAGATCATTTGCATTTCCATACACTAACAAGGAAGTAGCAGAAAGAGAAATTAAGAATACAATCCCATTTATAATTGCTACAAAAAGAATGAAATACCTCAGAATAAGCTTAACCAAAGAGGTGAAAGATCTGTACACTGCAAACTATAAAACATTGTTGAAAGAAATCGAAGACACAAAGAAATGGAAAGATATTCCATGCTCTTGGAATGGAAGAATTAACATAGTTAAAATGTCCATACTTCCTAAAGCAATCTAAAGATTCAGTGCAATCCCTATCAAAGTTCTAACAACACTTTTCACAGAAATAGAACAAAGAGTCCTAAAATTTATATGAAAGAATAAAAGACGCCGAATAACCAAAGGAATCCTGAGAAAAAAAACAAAGCTGGAAGTTTCACACTCCCTGATTTCAAAATATACAACAAAGCTATAGTAAGCAAAACAGCATGGTACTGGTGCAAAAGCAGACAGACAGATCAATGGAATAGAATCGAGAGCCCAGAAATAAACCCACACATCTATGGACAGCTAATTTTCAACAAGGGAACCAAGAACATACGATGGAGAAAGGAAAGTCTCTTCATACACAGAATTCGAAATATATTATGATGTACATCCAAAAATAAACAAACAAATGAAAAAAAAAACCAAAATCTCTTCAACTAATGGCATTGGGAAAACTGGACAACCACGTACAAAAGCATGAAAGTCGACCATTATGCTACACCATACACAAAAATTATCTCAAAATGGATTAAAGATTTGTAAGTAAGAGGTGAAACCATGAAAGTTCCAGAAGAAAACATAGGCAGTACACTCTTGAGTTTTGAGAGCTCTTTGTATATTGTAGATATAAGTCCTTTATCAGATGTATGATTTGTAAATGTTTCCCCTCAGTCTGTGGCTTGCCTCTTTCTTTAATTGAAATTTTTAGTAAGATAATTCTAGACTCACATGCAATTGTAAGAAATAATACAGAGAGATCTCTTGTGCACTTTACCTGTTTTTCCCCAATGATAGCATTTTGCAAAACCATAATCTAATATCACAAACAGGATAGAAACTTTTTGATACAATCTGCCCATCCTATTCAGATTTTCCAAGCTTTACTTCTGCTCATTTCTGTATGTGTGTGTGTGCATTAAATTCTATACAATTAGATCATTTGTGTAGATTCCTGTATCCATCACCCATCAAGATATTAAATAATTCCAACACCACGATGACCCCTCAGGTGGCTTTTTTATAACACATCCACCTCATCTAGCAACACCACCCACATCCCTAATCACTGGCAATCAGAAATTTGTTCTCTATTTCTAAAATTTTGTCATTTCAAAAATGTTCTATAAATGGAATCATACAGTAAAAGGGGTTTGCCTTTTTTCATTCAGTATTATTATCTGAAGATTTGTCCAGTCATTTTGTATATCAATAGTTTGTTCCTTTTTATTGTTTTGTAATATTTCATGGTACACGTGTACCACAATTTGTTTAACCATTCATCTGCTGAAGGACTTCTGGGCTGATTCTAGTTTTTGATTATTAGAAATAAAACTGCTATGAACATTCATGGATAAGTTTTTATGTGAACATAAGTTTCCATTTTTCTGGAGTAAATACCCAAGAGTACAACCGCTGGGTCATATGGCAATTACATGCTTAGTTTTATAGGAAAATTTCAACTGTTTTCCAGAGTTACTGTACCATTTTACATTCCCATCAGCATGTATGAGTAATACATTTCCTCTGCATCCTTACTAGTATTTGGTGTTATCACCATCTTTTAAAAATGTTTAGCCATTCCAACAGGTGTGCAGTGATATCTAATTGTGGTTTTAATTTGCATTTCTTTGATAGCTAACAGTGTTGAATATCTTTTCAAGAATTTATTTGCCATCTGTATATCAACTTCAATGAAATATCTGTTCATGTCTTTGGCCTATTTTCTAATTGGATTTTGGGGGTTTTTTACCGTTGAATTTTGAGAGTTCTTTTTTTCCTCCCCAAAGCCCCAATGCATGCCTGTATATGCTAGTTGTAAGTCCTTCCAGTTCTTGTATGTGAACTGCTGCTGCAGCATGGCCACTGACAGATGAGGAGGGGTGTGGTTCTGTGACGGGGAAATGAACCCCGGGCTGCTGAAGTGTTGAAAGCTCCGAACTTTAACAACTAGGCCATCAGGGCTGGCTCTTGAGAGTTCTTCATATATTCTGAATACTATTCTTTTATTGGATAGATGGGTTACAAATGTTTTCTCCCTGTCTGTGGCTTATCTTTTCATCCTCTTCAAATGGCCCACTACAGAGCAAAAATTTTTCATTTTGATGAGGTCCAACTTATCAATTTTTCCTCTTACGGATTGTGATTTTGGTGTCAGGTCTAATACCTCCTTGCTAGCCTGAGATCCTGAAGATTTTCTCTTCTATTTTAATCTAAAACTTTTATTATTTTGAATTTTACATTTAAGTCTCTGATCCATTTTGGGTAACTTTTATATAAGGTGTGAGATAGAGGTTGACATTTATGTATGAATCCTCCAAAAGCTTCTATGCTCTTATACAGAACCACTTGCAGTTTCCTAGGAGAAGATACTCTCCTATGCCTCTTCCTCTGGGCCTGTGTGCACATTTCCTCCTCTTTCTCACCAAGCTGGTTCCCTGTCCATAAAACTTTACTCACTCCACCTATACTCAGGATCCCACTCTCCTTGCCTCATCAAGAATTTTGCTTTTTTAATCGTCCTTTTCTCTTTTCCATTGTTAACCTCTCTCTCTTTTCCTGGACCACTCCTATCATTGTACAAACATGCTTTTACACTGCCCTTTAAAATAATAACAATAATCCTTGCTTGACTCCATATCCCCCACTAGCTATATGCCCTATTTCACTGTACCTTCTATAGTCAAACTTACCGAAAAGAGTTATCTATATCCTCATTACTCGTAGTGTGGACTGTGGACCAGGAGTGTTGGCATCACTTGGAGTTCCAGTTGTCAGAAATGCAAGATCTTGGATCCAAACCCAGACCTACTGGGAAATTTATATGCATTTTAAAGTTTGGGAGGCACTGATCTATAGTAGTGGTTTTCAAACTTGGCACATTGGAATCACCTGAGGAATTTTAAAGAACTCTGATGCCTGGGGCCTATCTATAGAGATTCTGATTTGATTGATATGGCTTGCTGGGGTTTTTTAAATTTCCCAGGTGTTCTCAAATTCAGCCAAGTTTGAGAACCACAGGTCTCAATGACATACTTTCTTACTTCCCCTTAGCCCTTCAACACATTATAAGCAGGCTTTTGCTTTATCATCAACAGAAAGTTCTCTTGTTGAGTTTAGCAAATGTGATGGTTAATTTTATGTATCAAATTTTCTGAGCCACAATATACAGATATTGGTCCAACATATTCTAGATATTTCTGTAAAGATATTTTTTAGATGAGATTAATGCTTAAATCAGTAGACTAGCAGATTATCTTCCATAATGTGAGTGGGCTTTATCCAATCAGCTGAAGGCCTTAATAGAAAAAGACTAACCCCCCGGGAAGAAGAGGGAATTCTGCAAGCAGACCACATTTAGACTCTAACTGCAACTCTCTCCTGGGTCTCCAGCCTGCCTGACTTCCCTTCAGATTTTGGACTTTCCAAGCCTCCATAACTGCAAGAGCCAATTCCTTAAAATAAATCTCTCTTGATAGATAGATGACAGATAGATAGATAGAGATATATTTTATATAGATATATGTACCCTGTCGTTTCTGTTTCTCTGGAGAACCCTGACTAATACACCCACAAACTTCATGTTGCCAAAACCAGTGATTAATTCTCCACTTCCCATCTTACCTAAGCTCTTAGCACCTTCTTCCTTGAAAGATTCTTTGTCTTAGCTTCCTTGACAGTTTACTTCCCTGGATTTCCACTTGCCTCACTGGCCACTCCTCAGTTTACTTTGTTGATTTCAGAATGTGACATTGAAGTTCCTCAGGACTTGGTCCATCCTGGGTGCTTTATTCTTCCCTCTTTTCACTCTAGGTGATCTCATCCAGTTCCTCTGACGCTGATGACATCCAATTTTTCCTTTCAAGCTAAGCCCTACCCTAAGTTGATACGTACAGATCCAAACTGTCTACTCCATCCACCTGGCTGTCTCATTGGCATCTCAACCTCAGCACATCCAAAACTAAACCCTTGATTTCCACTCCCCTTCCCCACCTCCTTGCAAACCTGTCCTCCCTCAGCCTTCTCTATCTTGGTATCTCCCACCAATCCATCCCAGCGTTTCCAGTCTTAGCTGACAGTACCAATTCATGCAGCTGCTCAAGGCAGAATCCACAGAGTCATCCTGAGCACCAGCCTCTTCCTCAACTTCACATCTAGTTTAACAAAGCTTCTGATCCAGTCTATCTCTGTAGTATATCTTTTTTTATCTCCACAAGTCTTTTAGTCTAAACTCCATTTGTGACTCCAATTCTACTCAGTGCCTTTCAATATGCAGTCCTCATCCATCACCTCCTCTGTGAAGCCTTCCCTGATTCATACCTCCTTGTCCAGGTTAGGTGCATGTTCTATGTACTTTCATGGTACTTTGTCTTTATAAGTAACTTCATATCTATTATACCATGTGATAATTTTATGTTTACTTGTTTGCCCATCCTGATGGACTGTGTGTTCCTTAAGAGCAGGAAAAGTGATTTTTATATCTTTATTCCTGGTGGCAGCAAGGTACCTGGCACAGAATATATATTCTATAAATGTTAGTCGAAAGTTGAGTGAATGAATGAATGACTTGATGTACAGATAATAGAACTGAGAAAACTATATTTGGAACAAGCTGCTACTTTACAAAGTTATCATCTGGCTCCAAAGATTTCTATTTTCCATATCTTGCTGATGATCCATGAGAATGAAATTCTCTCAGCACTCTTTACCGAAGACATAGTAACTATTAAACTATGATTAATCCTATGTGCAAAGCGCTATATTTTTTGAGGCTTGAGGTTTACATCTTATTCTTTAAAGTTCAATCATAGGAATGTCCTCTTTGCCATTTCTATGCAGTTACTTCGGTGTCCCTTTCTTTCTTGATAAAACAGACCTAGTAATATAACCTAGAAAACAAGGAGGAAAGTCAGGACACAATTTTTTTTTTTCTGTTCAACAGGCTACCCATGCCCATGAGATTTCCTGTCTTACAATCATTCTGTTTGTCTAGTAAATATGTTCTTTTGCCTGAGGCAGTGCCCCTGAGAAGGAAAAATGTTGCCTAAAATCTCTTGAGCAAGTTGTAGAAGACTGAGTAATGAGCACCTCTTCTTGCTTAACCTGCAGAATCTGTTTACATACTCTCCGCAAGTGCGTGATCTTTACATATTTTATTTCATATGTTAAGGCAAAGCAATTAAGCTTTTCAGGGATTCAAACCAAATTCCATTCAATTTTCAAATCTTAGTCTTCGTTCATTATATCTCAGTAGTTGGTTGTGAGTGATTTTTGTCTGCATTGGCTCTACTTTATTAAGCCCCACAGAACGAGTAGCAGCTACTAGAATGGTGCCAGTGGAATATATGGAGGCTGAGACAGAATCACTGAATGAGTAGAAATCTGCATAGCTGAAAGCAGCCGTGGCAGTTTAGAAAGTAGGAGGTAAGCATCAGGAAGTGTTGAAGGGTAATTTTTTAAAGAAGACATAATCACGATTCTCATACAAATATAAAATGAAGATGTGTCAAAGATTCTATTTAACTCACTAATTAATGAGGAAACTAGTAAGATGTTACAACTGGTTCAAATGAGGATTTGACTGACAGAGATTTATATTCTCTACTGGACAAAATCCATTTGCATTGTCATGTGCAGGAGTCGTATGAACGAGAATCATTTGCATTACTATTGGTTTTCTACAATTTCTCTCTTTATAGAGCTGTAAAATAAGCCTTGTCAAAGACAACCAAAGGCGGAAATAACCCAGATGGATGAGCTAGACTCTTTTTGCCCAATTCAAAGTCTTCATAATTTTTCTTAATAGAAGAATATAAGCTTATGGAAAAATGTTGAGCTCCTAAAGAAAGACTAGAGGATGTTGGAGTAATATTCATCTTAATGGGGCTTTACTGAGCATTTATTATATACTGGGAAATATTCTAGACCCTTTACATACACTATTTCATGTTCCTTAACAAGCTAGCAGGGAAGGTATTACAGAGAGGGAATGGAGGCTCGTTGATATCGGGTTCCAAGACCAAGGACACACCACTGAGTCAGGACTGAAACTCAAACTATCTCCCTGGGTTGTAGCAAACTAGCATCCCTGCCCCCATCTGTGGTTTTTATATTTGGAACAACGGAGATGTTGTGATTTTCAAGGTCACAAATCCCCAAGCCCAGAACTCTTTGCACTCACAATTTTGCCTTTTGGATCTGGGGAGGGGAAAGAGCTGGATGAGCACACAGGAGAGAGGATTCCACTCTGTCATCATCTAGCTGTATAATCTTGGGCAAGCTGGTTAGTAACTAAGATGTTACTTCATTTTTGAAATAGTGAGAAAATATCAGACCTACCCAGGTCATGGGATCCTTTGAAAATCGATTGAAAAAACGTATATGAAACACTTTGAAAATATAAAATCCAGGATGAGTGTTAGTTTTCCCTATATTGAGTTTTGAAAGTGAAGGCAAATGCTGGAAGTGGGATATTTAATTGAATGGGTCATAGGAAGCATTACAACCCAAAGGTTATATACATATAACCTTTTTTTTTTTTTCCCAGTAGACAGCCAGTCACTTCTGAGAAAAAAGAGTATCTGAAACCTGAAAGGCCCTATAGGAATGCTGACGATGTCTTAGAACCTTTCAACTCAAATTAAAAATGAAACAAGTGAAGTTGATGAGAAGTGGAAGTGGCTTCCTGTACTTAGAGTCTCTGGTGTTTAATTCATGTGCTCTCTGGGGCAGCTTCTGATTCTGATCTGTCTAATTACTTCCCTACGGAACCCACTGGCTCAGTGATGAGCTCAACCAGCAGCTGCAGTGGGGCCTTCAGCCTTCACATCAGATGGCAGGATTGTGCCTGTGGTTCACAAGAAGATTCTACAGGGTGACTGCCCCTGCTGAAGTAGAGAGCACTTTAATAAGCATCTGATCAAACCAAGCACAGAAAGTATTGGCTTAACTCTTCATGGCCCTTTAGCACTTTCAATCCTTCTAAGAAGGAAAGTTCTGCACTTCTTGGCTTGGTGGGATTGCTGATTCTATTTTAGTCCCGACATATTATACGTGATAAATATAAAAGGGAATTCATTTTTTCTGATAAAAGAGGCCTTTATTCCTATATAAGAGGACCATAATTTAAATTTTAGTAAAAAACATAAATTCAGCCTATTTTCATTAAATGCTTTGGATTTGTTTTAAGTGAAAGAAGCCATGAAGAAAAGATGGGCACAATTTTACCCCTAGCACCTAGCAGTAATTCAACTCTGTGAATTAGAAAAAGCACCCTTTTCAGGCAGAAAGATTGTAAACATGTGTTTCCACCAGACATGGCAATTAGACATAGGCCACCCTCAGATCAATCAGAAAACAGTGTTCCTTGCTGTGGGCTGCCAGGGCTTGTGGCCAGGACCCAAGAAGAGAGGCAGAATTCAGCCCCAACTCCTTCCTTCCTATCTACTGGCAGAATCCCTCTGTGTACAATAGCCTATTTCTCAGAACTCAACCTTATTAGAAGGTCAAGAATTGGGGCTGGAGAGCCAGCCGTGACGGTCAGGTGGTTCAGGTTTGGCGCTCTCACCGCTTCGGCGGCCCAGGTTCACTTCCCAGTGGAGGAATCACACCACCCGTCTGCCACCCGTCTGTTGTGGCAGCTCACATGGAAGAACTAGAAGAACTTACAACTAGGATATACAACCGTGCACTGGGGCTTTGGGGAGAAGAAACAAAAAAGGAGGGAGATTGACAACAGATGTTAGCTCAGGGCAAATCCTCCCCTGCAAAAACAGAAGGAAAAAGAATGGGGGGGGGGGGTGGAGGGCTGTGTAAATAAATAATATCTTTCTTTCTGCCACAACACTATGACTAACACAACTGCAAATAGTAAATAATAAATACAATAATGATAATAATGTACCCTGAAGAGGAGGGACAGGTGAGGGATTGTGTCAGATGGCTGGAGGGTAAGTAAACGTGATAGGGAAAGAGATGCGGACTTAGAAATGAGATCTTAGTGAAGGGAGTCAGCAGGAAGAGAGAGGCCGTTCTATGAACAATTTGGACAAAAGCTCAGAAGTGATGAAGAGAGGAAGGTCAGATTCACTGGGAAGGAGTAGAGTTGAACCTACCAATGGCAAAGGGTAAACTAGACCATGAGTGCCTCAAAAATATGGCTGGGTCTTCTTCAGTCCAATATCTCCACTGCTTAGCAATATATTTACTTATTGGTTGATTGGTTAATTAATAGATTTTTAGCCAATGTCAGATCTGGAGGGCCTAATGGCATGGTCAAAGGAGCAGCAGGTGAAGTCACCCCTACTCTTTATTAATGACCTGGTCAGTCACTTCTGCATCACACAGCAGCAGTCACATCTGCCTGTGACTGCTGCACTTCCAGAACTTTCCAGTTCAGATCAATGATGTCTACCGGTGATTGCCAAAGCAGAGTAATTGCTGATACACCCAGGAAACATTTGCCAATGCAACTCCTGGGTCCCCAGGATGATTCTCAGCCAGACTGAACCACCATTAAGTTAACCAACAACAGGGAAGAGGAGAAAACAGAGACCTGGAGCTCAGGGGCTGTGGGTGGCGGGGGGCTTTCCTAAAAGGGCAGTGGGAGCTTGTTGACCGCTGGCTCTGAGAACATTCCCCTTTTCTATGCCCTCCTCTTACACGTCTCAGTTTCACGTATTACCTAGCATTGACGCTACAGCAGCATCTGGCTACTTCAGGTTGACAACCTTCAGGACCACAGCACCATGTCAGCTGTCACTTTGGATTTGCCCTGGGTCATCAAAGTAATTATCTGTGCAGAAAGGCAGCAGAATGCTCAGGACCCGGCCCCTCATATGGTTCCATCTTCCAACCTGTCCTACTCAAAATACAACTTCTGAGCTGAATCACTATTTCCCCCTCCACCCTCCTCCATTCCCCATCCCCAGCCACACTCTTTGAAAATCCTTCTTCCTAACACTGTACAGTTGTTATTGGATATTTCCAGGTTACAAGGGATTATGTTCCAAATATTCCTTTGCTGATGAGTTTTTCGGAACTCAAAGCACATCTCCCAGGAAAAGAATGTCTACCAGGTTCTTAGACTCACCTATATAGTTCTATTTAACATATAATTAACTTAATTCATGACATTTGACTATCTCTAGTTGCTCCTCATTTAACTGATGAGTAAACCAAGGCCCAGTGAAAATGAGTTACCAGTGAAGTGAATTGCCCAACCCAAGGCTCTCAAAGAGGATGGAGTGAGGTCAAGGAAGGCTTGGTGGTTGTGTGGCAGGCACAAAAGGTGGCCTTGGCGGGCTGGACTGGAGCTCAGGTAGGGGAGAACAGACTGCAGAGAGGTTTGCGTGGATGCAGTTCTAAAGGCATCAAGGAAAAAGATCTGGGTTCAAAATCCAGGCAGAGTGCTACTTGCACAGTGTGGGGACCTAACCCTCTTCCCCCATCTCCAACTCTACTTTCTCCCATATTTATAACAAAGATCATGATAGCTTATACTTATGCAGAGTTTTCATTGTGCCAAGCACTGTACACATATGCTCACAATGCTATGAAGTTGCTACCCCCACTTTACAGATGAGGAAAGTGAGACATGAAGAGGTTAAATAAATAGCCCAAGATTGAAGCTGATGGTTGATAAAGCCAGGGTTCTTAACTACTACACCATACTGCCCCTTTTGAGTGTAACTGATCTGTGTTAATCCACCGCTAAGCACCTCTCCTGAAAGATCTGGAAAGCTGCTGACAAAATGCACTGTCAGAGGTGAGGTAGAAAAAGGAAAGTCCTTTTCAGTGAGCCAGTACAGGGCATGCTTCTGACACATGGAAGCCTGGGATCTGTTACTAATTATGCAACTTTGAGCAAACAATTCCCCTTCTCTAGGTACCAGTTTCTTCGTGTATTACAGGAAGGCATTGGCTGAGATGGTTCCTTCCAGCTCTAAATGCTGTGATTCTAATTTACTTGAAAAATAGTGTATAGACAGGCTCCAGTGCCTGTCTGAATGTAAATACTGTGTCTACCTCTTTGTAGCCATAAGACTTCTCCAAGCTCAGTTTACTCATCTGTAAACAGGAATAACAATGATACTTACCTCTTAGGGTTATTGAGAAGATTAAAGGAGAGAATAAACGTAAAGCCTTTAGCCTGTGATTTAGCTTTGGCTATGTGACTAGTAGGTAGTATGTGTTCAAGAAATGTTCTGTTCTCTTAAAAAAAAAAGAAATGTTCCCTTTATCGTTATCATCATCATCATCATCATCATTTTCATCATCACCTTAGCCATAGGCGCTACCTATCACAGTGCTCCAATTCTAAAGCCCTGCACACGGCAGATGCAATAAAGAGCTGGCAATTTTGAAACAAAGATATTATAATTGCTTTCTTTTTACATTAAAAGAAATGGTATTTTTACTTGGGCTACTCTTTTAGAACTGACATTTTGGAGACTTATGGTAAAGTGATCATTCAAAAGCAATTCCCTTGAACTACCCTTATATGCACCTGTTTCCTAGTCCATGGGAGAGGAAAGAATCATTACTATTTCTAGGAATGTCCCCAATCACAATTTTCAGCCTCCAGCCCCAAACAATAACATGCAATTCTTGAGCAATGAATTAAAGGAAACCAGGCCCTCTTTTCCGCTTTTTGAGAAATTCTACTCTGCAATTTGGTGCCCCCGTTTCTTTTTCTCCTTCTTTCTTTTTTTTTTTTTTTTGCTGATGAAGATTCTTCCTGAACTAACAGCTGTGCCAATCTTCCTCAATTTTTTGGTATGTGGGCCACCAGCACAGCATGGCTGCCAACCAAGTGGTGTAGGTCCGTGCTGGGGAACTGAACCCGGGCTGCTGAAACAAAGCATGCTGAACTTAACCATTAGGCAACCAGGGCTGTCCCTGGGTGCCCCTATTTCATGTCATATAGAAAAGGCACAGGACTGGCAATGGAGTCAGGAGACTCAAGTGCTAATTCTCTGCTTGTCACTCTGTAGCTCTGTGACCTTGTGCAAGTCACTTCTTTCTTTGTCCACTTCACACCTGTAAAATGCTGTGCCTGAACTAGACAGTGTTTATGAAATCTTTCAAAGCCAAGACTTTGTGGTTTACTCCAAATCAAGTGATTTTATTGTTCTATGACAGACTGTCCTCTCCTCCCCTTTTTCCCCCAGCTCGGGGTGTACCCAAATGTCTGAATCAATAACCAGGCCCCAGTTCATACAGCAGCCATAGGCCATCAGGCATGGTCTCCTGGTACTACAGTTGAGAACATGGATGTCAGTACCGTTGGGGCTGAAACCTCTGACCTAGAGAGTCTGTAAGGATGGATAGAATGTCAATGAAGAATTTCGCAAGCCTTATTCCCCACTAAAGACATGAAAAGACCTAAAGAATGCAGATCTAATATGTGAAAATTGTCATGGCAACTCACACCAGGGTCATAATGTCACTAGAAAGCAAACATCTGGGAATTGCATTACCCTGTCCTCTGGTTCTCCAGCATGGGGTTGGGTGATTGCTTTGGGAGCATGAAAGGGCAGCCATCGGTATAGTCACAGCCAATGTCTCCCCTTCTTCACTTCCCACCCTCACCACCTCCCCATGAGTCAAAAATACCTCACAACTGGGCCATCCGTGACTGGACATGACCCTCCTTTGAGGGAGGAGGGGGTGTTTCCCATTCTTGCCCTGGTATGTAGGTGTCCAGAAAGCTGGGAGCCCCCTGGGTTTGTAGACACGTTCGCTGTGGTCTTTGGCACGACTGGAGCACTGGAGGAGAGGAAGGCTGAGGGATGTGTTCATGCGCACCTGGGAAGAAATGACGTGGTAAACACGAAACAGTGACTCTGACACAATGGTCCTTTAATTTAAGTGAATATTCAACAAGGAATGAGCACTTACAATAGGCCAAGTATTTCCACATATGGTTTCCTTAAGTCCTTGAAGCTTGCTTTAAGTTGATTCTGCCTAACATAAAATTAATGGAATCGTGGTGGGAGGGAGAGGAAGGGTTCTCTCCCACCACTGCTTTTATAAATTAATATTTATTTTACATTTTCATGTCATGAGTATATAAAGAAAGTCTGCTTTATGCAAAACACTGTGATAAATTGTGTGTTGTGGCAGAAAATGGGAAAGGTTGTAAATATAAAAACAGTCCTGCAAAAGGCTTTGCGATTGTATGGGAATCAAATGTGCCACAATAACAGGGGGAAGTCAGGCAGAGACGTGCTGGCTGTGGAAGGAGTATACAAATGGTCATCTTTGGAATCACAAGTTGGAATTCTGCTACTGTGAACCCCCTTTTAATAATTTGTTTCTGTTGAGTAAGTAATGCATGCACTCAATACAAATTCCAAGAGGGACAAAACAGTATTCAGTGGAAAACCTCTCTATCTCCTCTTTCTCCCGGCCTTCCTGTTCCTACCCTCAGATGCAAGCACGTTTACGCTTTCTTGTACAGCCTTCCAGAGTATTCCATGTATAGTGGCTCCCTCTTATCTGCAGTTCCACTTTCCGCAGTTTCAGTTACCCACAGTCATCTGCGATCTGAAAATGTTAAGTGGAAAATTCCAGAAATAAAGTCATTAAGTTTCAAATTGCACACCATTCTGAGTAGCGTGATGAAATCTCACACCTTCCTGCTTCATCCTGCCAGGAATGCTCCATCACAATGCCTACATCATTCCCTCCACTTCATCTCATCACGTAGGCGTTGTGTCATCTCACATCATCACAAGAAGGGTGAGTACAAGACACTAAGATATTTTGAAAGAGAGAGAGAACCCACATTCACATAACTTTCATTACAGTGTATTGTTATAATTGTTCTACTTTATTAGTAGTCATTGTTGTTAATCCCTTACTGTGCCTAATTTATAAATTAAACTTTGTCATAGGTATGTATGTATGGAAAAACACAGTGTCCACAGGGTTTGATACTATCCATGGTTTCAGGCCTCCCCTGGGGGTCTTGGAATGTACCCCTTGCAGATAAGGGGAGACTACTGTGTTTACATATGTCCTTGTATTGTTTTTTTCTCCTTGGTTTACTTTATGTAACAACATACCTTAGAAATCTTTCCATATTAGTATATCTGGGCTTGCCTCATTCCTTTAAATCAGGATGGGCAAATTATAGCCCACAGGTCAAATCAGTTTCCACCTGTTTTTGTAAACAAGGTTTTAGTGGAACATAGTCATGCCCATTTATTTAACCCATTGTCTGTGGCTGCTTTTGCCCTACGATGGAGGAGTTGAGTAATGGAAACAGAGATGTTAGAGGCACAAAACTTAAAATATTTACTATATGGCCCTTTACAGAAAAAGTTAGCTGACCCTTGCTTAAAATGATTGCCCAATATTCTGTGTGTGAAGTGTCCTAATTTATTTTGATAGTCTCCTATTAAAGGATACAATGGTTATTTCTAATCTTTTCTTACTACAAATTACTGCTGTAATTGATATATTCACATGTGTATGTCATTCTCACATATGTAATACATCTGTATAAATACCTAGGAGTGGGATTATTGGGCAAAAAATGTCATGGGCTTTTCATGGATGTATTTGTGAATCTGGTCCCACAAGCATTAATGATGCAAAGGAAGGCTAAGGCTGGAAGTTAGATCAAAAGCAAAAGTCGATTGAGAACTCTGTGCTGGTGGGGATGAAATGAAGAGCACTATTTCAAAGGAGAGTCAATGGTGTTTGTTTTGAGCCATACCCCTGGAATGGGATTGTGGGAAGCTGACGGATGGACAGTACATATCTCCATCCAATAAATAAATCTACTGATGTATCAGGACTGTGGAAACCAATGCGAGAGCATTCACTTCTGTTAAGGTCACACTTTGTCCTAATTGCAAATTCTCTGAAAAGAGCTGCATCAGAGCCTTGGAGGCAAACATGTGTGACTGTTGGAGCTGCTGCTTTTGGGACAGCTGTGTAGATCACTGAGGTCACAGAGAGTTTGACTTTGTGTGGACAGTTTTGCCTGATTCTGACTTTGCCAGCCTGAACAGGACTTAGTGATGGAGCTCTGGGTTCCAGGCCCTTGGAGGCCAGTTTGAGCTCATCCTTAAGAGGGGAGACCTGGAATCAACAAGCTTTGGGAAGAAAGTCACCCGTAGGAGACTCAGAAGAGCTCAGATCTTCTCTGTAGAAAGTGAGAGCTGGAACCAAGAATCAGGAAGAATTCAGACTCTACTTCAGCCACCAAGCTCCTGCTGTGTGCCAGGCCTTTGCTAAGAGTGAGTGTGCAGGGATGAATAGAGAATATGGCTGCCTGTCAAAGAGGTCACAGCCTCGGGGAGGGAAACAGGTAGACCCGCGGTTTCCAAACTTTGAGCTCCTTTTAAATTTTCAAGAAAAACACAGCAATACTTGACATCTATCGGACATGGCATGAACAACTAACTCAAAGTAGTTAACAGCTTCAACATTAGATCGAAACGTTCCTTTTGATACCAACATATCTTTGAAAAGCTAGGTTTTTGGCAATTGCTGTGTTAAAAAGCAGACAATGCACAACACAGCATGAAACAGAAATTAAAGGTAGCAGTGTCCAGTTGGTTCAAGTTTGAGAAACTGTGCATGCCAAATAGGTACACCCATCCCACTAGTAAGTGATTGTGGTTATTTAAGAATGAAATAAAACATGTTTTTTTCCTTCCAATTTATGTATATTATATTTTCAAGTGACTACTAAATTGTTGGTACAGAAATACTTACAAAGTTGCTGGACCTAAGTACCTAATTAAGGGAACTGGTAGGTGTTTTTTTTGTTTGGCCCATGTGCACTGTGAAAAAATTACTGAAACATGAAGGGCACAGTGAATGGAAAAAATCTAGGAACTTTCGAGATGGACATGAACACTGCTTACCAGCACTGTGACCTTGGGAAAGTTAACACCCCTAGCTCAACCACCCGTTCCTCAACCATAAAATAGGGCTCATAAGACTATGTACCTTCAGGGCTGTTGTGAAGGTTAGATGAGATAATGCAAGTGAAGAATTTAGCACAGGGCTTGGCGCATAGTAAGTGATCAATAAACACGGCTAGTCTAAAGCCGCAGAACCCTGGGCACCGCGAAAGAAGTAGTATTTAGCCCTAACTACCTCAGCTTCAAATTCATTTTTAAGTCTACAGCTTCTCAAAGCAAGTGCTGTTGCCATGGTGACTGTTGTAATAACTGGTGTCAAACAAGTCATTCTGAAACCAGGAAATTAACAATCCCCCCGAGGTTTGTCACGGTACTCTGTGAATGATCTCTCTGTCAGGCTTCTGTTAAGGTTTTCCTCCTTATGGTACTTCACGGTTGGTTTTTCCCATTTGATAAAAAATAGAGTTTTAGTAAATCTAGTAATACTTTAAGAAGAAGTAAATTTAGGACAAATTGCATCAAAATTATCCTCTGGTATCTCTGAAATATTTCTATGTTTCAAAAAGCTCTCTTGGCTTGACTATTGTATGGTTTCATTGTGGTTTGTATTTTTCAAAAACTAATTTTGGATCTAAGATCTTCTTTGCCTCCAAAAGATAAATTTGTAGTAAGCTTCATGACTTCTCATTTAAAAGCAAACAAACAGGGGCCGGCCCGGTGGCGCAACGGTTAAGTGTGCATGTTCTGCTTCTTGGTGGCCCAGGGTTCGCCGGTTCGGATCCCGGGTGTGGACATGGCACCGCTTAGCACACCATGCTGTGGTAGGCATCCCACATAGAAAGTAGAGGAAGATGGCCATGGATGTTAGCTCAGGGCCAATCTTCCTCAGCAAAAAGAAGAGGATTGGTGGCAGATGTTAGCTCAGGGCTAATCTCCCTCAAAAAAAAATAAATAAATAAAAACAAACAAAAAATGCTTTCATTTTGGTCGCTGCTGTAGTTCCAAAGCATCCATGAAGATGGCTATTTCCATCATTACACAGCCTTCCTGGCCTTTCAGCAAAGCTGGTAACTTTCCTGCCAGTTCCAGATGGGCTTTAAAAACTTATAAGGCTTGTTAATTTTAGGAAACATAAATCAGATTTAGATAAAGAAGAGGGAAAAACCCACTCTAATTGTCTAGATCATTGGTTCTCAAATAGGGGAGAAAGATCTTTGGTTGTCACAACTTGGCAGGAGGCGGCAGAGAGGTTTTGCCGCCACTGGCATCTAGATAGTAGAAGCCAGGGATGCTGCTAAGCATTGTACGACGCACAGGGCAGTCTCCTGCAACAAAGAATTATCTGACCCAAAATGTTAAGAGTACTGAGATGGAAAAGCCAAGGCTGTTCTCAATTCTTATTTCTTTTCTTCAATGATTAACTTTTTGATTCTTTCTTCTAACACCTCTTCTCCTCACCTACAGGTTCTTTTGAATGATTAGCTTCTGAAATTAGCTTGCCAGCAGCTGCAGAAAAATAAGCTTTTCTCCAAATCAGCAGTCCTCAATATTTGTACGCATTAATATCATCTGGGAGAACTTCCAAACAATGTCACTGTCGGGACTCCACCCTGAGACCAATTAAATCCAAATCTCCAGGGCTGAGACGTGATCACAATGTTTCAAAAATTTCCCGAATGATCCTCTGTGCAGCCAGCATTGAGGACCATGAATCTAAATAAATAGAGAGATTATTTTCTATACTAACCATGCACCCACAAAGAGAGAACCCATTTGCAGGAAGGGGAGATATTGGTGCTGCTATCAATAGAAAAATGCTTTCTTCTTCTTAGGGGTCATGTTGACTATTTGAATCAAGAGCTTTTTGAGATTTTTAACTCATGTGGCTTAATCACCTGAGATATTTCACTTTTTGCGGCTGATTCATGCATGATCAAAATTTTATGTATTTACAAGTTCTCAAGGGTTTTCTTAGTCTTTTTCAAAAAAATTACAAGGAAAAGAGAAATATGTAGCCCTGCTCTGGTCCCCCAAAGCTTGACTTTGCCTTTACTTGAGTCTAAAGAGGACAGGAATGTGTCTTCCAGGATCTCATGTACCACTTCGATCTAGATACTTCTCAGCATCATGAAAGGCCAAAGGAAGGTTTTCCAATTTACTCTTTCTCTGTCCCTTTCACCTCCACTCCCAACGCCCCTAGCAAATACTGCTCAGGCAGATGGTTTTGGTGTGATGCCCCAGAGGTTAACAGATGTGAATTCTGTTGGAATAACAAGAGGACTGACCTTTTCCATTGCTGCATTCAAACCAAACACACGGTCTGCCTCCCAATAAACAAATGGTGGTTCATATGGCTGATTTTAAATATTCCATGCCAGGGTCAAAGATGTCTCAGAATAAGGGGAAAAGCAGAAGAAGTCAATGAGACAAAACTGATTTCAAAGTCACAGGAAATGAACATATTCTAGTAGACAATCCACTTCTCATTTCCCAAGGTATTAACACTAACATGATAGGACTGGGGGTTCGAGAAAATGATCTGATAAACTAAATGATGGTCTGTGATAGACTGAAAGTGTTCACTCACAATGGGATCTGGCCCACAGATATATCCTCAGTGGCTCAAGAGTTTCCTTTAATGGATATTTTTAATATTATGCTGTCATTTCATTCCAAACAGTATGCTTAACACTTTTATGATCATTTAAACAACTAGCTTATAATAAGATGCCACTCGTTGTCAGTGCCTGAAATTGTGCTTGAGTTTATGTCTAAATCCTGAGGAGAGTCAGTGATGTTAGAGGCTGCCCTAAAGCTTTAGTCATAGTTTGCCTAGAGAAAAAGATGGGAGAATGGAGTCATCACCTGGCACATAGCACAGCATAGGGCAATATTCACTTTGTGAACGAATATGCTGCACAGATATCAGTCATGTAGATACCACCTTGAGACAATAGGTGATTGACTGTGAGTAGAGTCACAAATAGACAATAAAGCATTCTTTTATTCCTTTTTTTTTTTTAAAGATTGGGACCTGAGCTAACAACTGCTGCCAATCTATTTTCTTTTCTTTCTTTCTGCTTTTTCTCCCCAAATCCCCCCAGTACATAGTTGTATATTTTAGTTGTGGGTCCTTCTAGTTGTGGCATGTGAGATGCCACCTCACCGTGGCCTGATGAGTGGTGCCATGTCTGTGCCCAGGATCCGAACCAGCAAAACCCTGGGCCGCCACAGCAGAGCGTGCCAACTTAACCACTCGGCCATGGGGCCAGCCCCTCTTTTATTCCTGATTCAATAAAACATATTTGATTATTAGTATGAATACTATTTTGCAATATCTACTTAATGAAGATAATTATTCTCTGTTTAATGCTTTTATTTTGAAATATAAAAATTACTAAATTTAGAATTGTATCGGAGGCTAATTCCTTCTTACATTAAACCCCAAATGAACTGTATTGCTTCTGCAAGACATTATTTATTATATTTAATTGGTATTTTAAATTTAATTTTCATTAGTCTTATATTTTGTTTGTACTTACTGTACGAATTTGGTTTGGTTTTGTATTGATGTAAGAGCCATAAGAATATTTATCTTTATACTGAGATTACATAAAAAATGTTAGTTCATGCTGGAATTCTGTGAGCACTTATCTTTTCCTTTAGAAAAGATTCACACTTTGGTCAATGTTGAGAAACGTGGGACTAGACAATTTCTTCTGAAACCAGACAGGTTGAAACTGTAGGTTTGGACTGGATCTGAGCTTGGAATCTGGCCACACCAACTTAGACTCAGTTTCCACTCTGCTAAGAGGACGTGAAGGCACATTTTACCTAACTTCCCCTGCCTGCACCAGGAGGCTAATGGCCATATTCCTTCCCATTATCCCAAGTAGACTTGGTGAATACTTGTTCAATAATAAAGAGAAGGAAGAAAAAATTTTTAAAAATCAACAAATAAATAAGTCTAAAAATAACATTACAAACAGGAAGAAAACAGATCGTAAACGTTACTTACTATTGGTATAATTTCAAAACTACCACCCCTAATCCTTTATCTGAAATCCACTGTAACCTGTTTTACTGCATGATCTCAGCCCCCTGCAAAGTCCTCACAACCGAGTATTTCAGGGTGTTCTCGGTCTCCCAGGTGCTCTCGAAGGCATCTGATCACATATCATGTGTTGTTCACCATTCTTTTCCTGCCCTCCCAGTAGCCCTGTAGCAACCCATCCTCCCATCACGGCTACTACTTTGGGGGACACAGCCCCTGATGCTCTGAGCTCTTGAGTTCAAAGCAGTGAGGCAGGAGAGAATGTCGCCTCACTTTTTTATGTAATATTTTGTCAGCAGGACACTAAAGGCCTTGTGCTTTAGTGTCTAACAGATTTTTTATTTAAAGGGAAAGAAAAAATACAATTTTTACCTACAACACTCTTTCCCTAGGACCAAGAAGTAGAATTACGAGCTCAAAGGTAGAGGGGAGAAGCCAGTCATCTGCAAGCCAAGGAGAGAGGCCTCAGAAGATGCCAACTCCGCTGACATCTTGAACTTGGACTTCTAGCCTCCAGAATGGTGAGAAAGTCAATTTCTGTTTAAGCTACCCTGTCTGTGGTACTTTGTTATGGCAGCCCTAGCTAACTAACATGGGGAGAAAGAGCTTGTGACTTTCAGAAAACCATGTGTAGTATTGAAGGTCCCATTATGCGTTGTCAACCTTACTTTTCTCCAAAATTGTATGTGTAATCAAGTGACTCACTGATGGACTCACTTAGTACATAGTGAAACATTAGTTCCACCACTTCCACCCCAAGTTCTATGTGTTCTCTGAGTTGCCACCGGCATCTTCCTTGTACCTGTATTATAAAACTACATCCTGTTTTGAAACCATCTGTTTCAATCATTTTCTGTTTCTCCACCACTAGACTATGAGCCTCTCAAAAGCAGGGACAATGGCTGAATTTCAGTCTTCTTTGTATGTCTGGCAACTAGCGGATAGTAGGTGCTCAAGACATGTTTAGGGAACACATTACTTAATAAATGAATAAATTAATAGAAAAAAACCTACTTTAAGCCAAAAGATAACTTGAAGGAATTTTTTTCTGAAGGATTTGGGCCTAAGTAGTTGGCACTATTGATGCATCCGTCCAGCTAAAGTTGCGATGGCAGCTAGGCGTCAGAATGGAGCCACCCAAAAGCCACTGCACGTTTGCCCTGCCATGGGGGAGAATCTGCACCCTGCCTTGGAAAGTATTTTGGAGGGAAGATGTCCCAAGGCCCACTGTCCTGGGAAATCTTCTCTGGCTTCCTATCCCTGGGAGGAGCCTGTATTTAATGCTAGCAAGGGAGACGCTAAGTGAAGTCAAAGCTTTGCTCGTTAAGACACATTCATTGTTAATAGGATGTGTCTTTCCTCTTCTGAACTGCTTTCTTTTTGGGAGCTACTTGCTTGCTGTATAAACAGTTTACCCTAAAGGAGGCAGCAAACATTTTCTGTAAAGGGCCACATAATAAATACTTTAGGCTGTGTGGGCCATGCAGTCTTTGTCACAACTATTTAACTTTGCCGCTGTAGAGCAAAAAAAGCCATAGACAATACATAAAGGAACAAGCATGGCTGTGTTCCAATAAAACTGTGAACACTAAAATTGGAATTGCAAATAATTTTCACGTATCAAAAAATATCAGTCTTTTTTGGATTTTTTCCCAACCACTTAAAAATGTGAAAATCATTCTTAGTTTGTGGGCGGTAAAAAACAGGTGGCAGGCCAAATTTGGCCCATGGTATCGTTTGCCTGCTTCTGTCCTAGACCAACATCTTCCATTCAACCTTGTCTGTTTCCCTCCATGTCTATTGCTTTTGCTCCAGTTATTCAAATGTGAATATCTCTAGAAAGTAATGGACTCTCTCATCAGTCATTCATAACTCAGTGTGAACGAGTACATATCAAGGCCTTTCTTCAGAGGCTGGGGAGAAAATGAAGATTAAGGATACCCCAAAGGAAAGATGAAGCCAAATTTAACCCAGCAAAGCCTGGCCTGCAACCTGCATAACAGAGCTCATTTGGGTTGCTGCTCAGGTCAAGTTGATTTTTTGTTGAAAAAGAAAGAGCTTATTTCTCGCATCAGAGTAAATGTCCTCATTTCAGGTAAACCAAGAAAACTGTTGATGTTGTCTTGGGCCACACACTTGTATGTGTGCGACTTGCTGACCTCAAATTCACTGAATGCCTATGAGTGGTTGGTCTGGGCCTCGGGGTGAGGGAAAGAGGACTCACAACAGATATGATCTGGTGTTGTGCCAGTCTGCACAGAATTAGAAGATGGATTATGGTGGATTTGTTTTCCTTTAGGAATTAGGGCTGGCACTGGCTTAGCTTCAGTGCAGCCAAGGTATTAACTAAAATGCATTTCTATCTTAACAGTCGCATCCCATTTAGCCATGGTGACTTTGGGGTGACTTCCAAAGCAATCTCATCAGAATGAGTTGGCAGATTAAGGCTAACTTTCATGTCAGGACTGTAGGCAAGGAGAAATGAAATGCACCACATCGGTTCTCCTGCTGCAAAAAAGGAAGACAAACTGTGTGAGGTAGGCTAACAAATATTGGTTGAACTCTCAAAAGGATCTCCCATAGTCAGCTAGCTTCAGGAAGATTCGAAGCAATGTAAAACATTCAAGACAGGGGAAAGATGTGCCACTCTTCCTGGCCAGGCACTATGCTGGAGGGCTCTCTTGGTTCCACATCTGGTCTGATTGGAAGGCTTTTCCCTGCCTCTTTGCCCGTTCAGTAAAGACACTAACCTCAATGGAAGCAAATATGCACATGTGCACTGAGGATGCATATCTCCAGATGGCTCTCTCCTTCACCGAGAAGTCATCTAAACTCAGAGCCGCAGCTTCCTCATCTGCAAAATGGGACTTAGAGTCTACATCCCAGGATTGCTGTAAGGACCACATGCGACAACACGTGTGAGGATGGCTTATACACTCTACAAATATTGGCTTTCTTTTTACCCTCTCTCCTTGCCTAGAACCCAAACAGGAATGAGTCCTATTCGGTTGCCTGGAAAATGGGGAATGGACAACTGAGTCAGCTACCCAGGGGAGAATTTCTCTATGGTGGTCTTCTTGTCTCTTGCCCCCATCAATCAGCACTTATCAGAAGGATGAATGCACTGGAGGAGGAGACATTTGACTTACAGAAATATGAATTTCTCGAAGGGTCAGGACTGAAAATATTTTTTTCTGATGCAGTTCAATTTGTTGGTAACCCCTCATTTTTACCTGCCCCATCCCTGCCAAGCCAATTTTGTACAGATCTCTTGTCCTTCTCTCCTTCAAACACACACAGAAAATCCCCAGCATACTACCATGCAAATAAGCACTACACACAATCAAAATCAGCCTTTCATAGACAGCTAGGTGGTCACCATCTTCTGTAGTGTAGGTGTGCCACCGAAGTTTCTCTGCTGTAAAATACCTCTACTAACTTGGGATGTATACCCCAAATGCCACCATTATGGAGTTGCTCATTTAAATTATAGAATTGTCCCTTTCCAAAAGCAAGTATTCCTTAGAAAGGTGATATTTTGCTACCATCAGATATTAACAATTTCACGTAAATTCCTTTATGATGTCTTTTCTAAAGCAGGCAGCCAAGGGCTTCTTTGAAGCTAGTAGAATGGGAGGGTGGGAGCACAGAGATGAGGATAGGATATGTCAAAGAAAAGAGCATACCAGAAGGACCCAACATCCATGTCTCCCTTCAAGTTTTATCTTGGACTATTCCTATATGTCCACATACTTTTTAAGCAGACTCTTATTGAGCACCTTGTATAAATCAAGAGTCTTGGTTTTAAACACTTCAAGCAGCATTAAGCAGAAGAGGAGTTAATTGGAGGGATATTGGATAGCTCACAGAATCATCCAGAAGACTGGAGAATAGGTCTTAGAAACAGGTAAGAGTAAAGAAGACTAGAGTATATCCAGGACCACAGGCAAAACCACATCATAGAGCCAGCTCAGAAGGGAACCACTGCCTCTGCCAAACTCTAGGAACCATCACTGGATGGACCTCTCACTCCCCTCCCGCCGTCCTGGAAACTCGTCCATGGATTCTTGGCTATCCCTGCAGCTTTGTGTCAAAGGCACCCTGGGGAGCATCCCTCTGATTGCTCAAGCCCAGGCTTCATGCCTATCCCCTATCTGCATAACTGGGGATGTAAAACCGCCAGTGTTTTCACTTCTTGACTAGGAGGCGTGCTCTGTGTTAAACTGTTAAAGAACAAAATTCCACTGAGTAAATTTTAAAGGTCTTGTTGGCTTTATTCAGCATTTCATAAATCCAGCATCCAATCTAGCGGATAGAAAGGAGCTCCGAAGAGCTGTACAAGACAAGAGGTTTTTATAGACCAAAGGGAGCAGGAACAAGGAAATTATACTGGGCATTTCCCAATTGGTTAAAGCAGGTTACTTTACTCCCCTTATATTCAGCAAAGGGAAGCCTTGGAGCCAGGTTAGACTACTTGTGCCGAGCAGGCAAGAGCTGATTGGTGGACCTAGGCCTTCCTTTTATGGGAGAGTTGAGCATAGAAACTTAGTTAAGTTTTGGCTTGCTGATGTGGGACTCAGCGACTCCATCTTGGGCTGAATCTGTTTCTTTAACAACACCAAGACTCATAAAGTGAATAATTCCCTCAAATACAGAACGGGAATGAAATGGCAGACAGTTCCTAAAGTGACAAATGCCCTCTACTCACCTACTATGTGTCAAGCACTGTGCTCGATTCCCGGGATAAGACAGAGCCACAGTCTCCAAGGAACTGATAGTGGAATGGGAGAGACAGACGTGTTAGGGGACAGCTATAGTGCCATGTTCATTATAATGCACTTGCTATTGTGTAAGAAGGGCCACCGGATCCTACTGCAATGAGTGACTGAGCCCTGGGGACTAGGAAAAGGCCACAGTGAAGAAAAACCATTTGAAATGAGTCTTGAAGGATCAGTGGGCTTTGCCTCCTGGAGAAGAGAGGGAGGTAAGTATCTTTTTTGTGTGTAGGATGAGGAGGGAAGGAAGCTTGTACAAAGGTATGCAGTCGTGAAAAGTGAACTGCTCAGAACTCTTGGTTGCAAATACTTTCCAGTGATTCTGGCCAACTTAATCCAAAAAGGAATTCATGAGATGGATGGCTGATTGCTCAGAGTCAACAGAAAGACTGGGAGCTGAGGCTGGAAAACTGGCAGGAATCAAGAAATTGGAGCTGAAAGTCTGGATCCAGAACAAGGCCTCACCCCAGGAGCAGCCTGTCAGGACCCCAGTGTCACTGGACAAGGACCCCACCACTGCTCTTGCACACTGAATGTTGCTGCTGCTTCTGCCACCAGAAGAACGGATTAGCGGTGGCCTCTGCATCTTTCAAAGTCGTGGGCCAGAACACGCAAGTGGCCAAACCAGAGCGTGCACCCAGTGAGAATGCCCTTAGAATATCTCCCAGATAGGAAAGGGTTTCATAAGCTGAGCAGCCAAAAATAAATAAATGAAGTTGACACACGTTCCCAACAAAAGGTGTGGCTTAGTCTGAGAATATTCAGAAATTCTGTTTGTTAGATCCTAAGGTATACGGAGTGAAATGATGCTAGGGGAGGTTGGAGAGAGAAGGAAGCAAATTTTGAAGATTTGTGTGACCACTTCACTCACTTGAACTTCCTCTTATAGGCGGTGAGAGTCATAGAGGTAGCAACAGCCAAACGACTGTGTGTGGAGTTTTGCTTTCCCAGAAAGATAACATTGGTGGCAAGGTGGATAGTGAACAGGAGTGGAGAGAGAGGGGTAGCCAGGTGGCTGGAGGGTCAGGTAGGGCTGGTTGCTATATTATAAGTGAGAGATACAGAGAGCTTGGGCTAAGCCCGTGTTTGGGCTGGCCCTGAATTACAACCAATGGGATTTGATCAACTTAAGGTTGCACAGATTCTGTCAGCTTCACTTCCCTGCTCAGTGATGTTGGTGTGGAGAATATGTGCAGGGCCAGGGAGCAACTGGGATAGAGATGGCTTTTTTTCCCCACTATCTCTGCCTACCCTAGGAATAGGCAGAAGTACTTGCGATTCAAGGCAGAAAGGAGCTCCTTTGTGTTTCCCTTATCAAAGCAGGAGTCTGTTTCTGAGGCTCCTTAAACACTCATAGCTGCTGGACTGCACATGCCTACAAGAACAGTGACTGATGGCTTGGCACTGTCCTGGTACCCTGCTGAGAACGCCACACTTGCTCCACAGTAAACTCATTTTAGACAAGTGAGCAACCTTTGATTCTCACCAGTCTCTGTCTGTCCTCCAGCTGCCCATCAGGATGGGAGCTAAAAATGCAAGGCAGATGGGTCTGATAAGCCCCTGGGAAGTAGCGGGTGGGGGAGGCTCTGGGACCTCTGGGTCCAGCTATTTCCCCCTATCATCCATGCATTCATTTTAAAGGTTAATTAAGTTTCCATTGCTGGCAGAGCCCTGCACTAGATTCTATGGGGGCATCAGAAGTAATACAAGACACAAGGATCACCCTAAAGTAAATTACAGTTGAATGGAGGAGACAAGGCATGAAGTCAAGTCAACCAGTGTCTATTAACTGTGTATTGTGTTCCCAGTGCACTAGAGAATAATTACAAAGCTCCATATGTCATTGCATGATAGCACTGCATGAGTAAGTGTTAAAGATGCACAAAATAAACAAAAGCAAAGTATTGGGCAAGATAAATCAGAGAAGGCTTCTTGGAGAAACTGATTCCTAAGCTGGGCCTTGAAAGAATTGCAGGGTATAGATTCCTCAGTAGAAAAGAAAAGGAGTACTCCAAGATGAGGGATCCTCAGGAGCAAAGGCACTGAGGCAGAGGCAAACAGGCAGTGGGCAAGGAACAGTTCAGAAATTGGCTTCACTCTAACTAGGTGACACCCCAATAGAGTAGTGAGAGATGAGGGTGGAGAGCGCAGTGGGACCAGCCACAAAGAACTGTGAGTATCAGGCTAAGGAATTTCTGATGCAGTGACACTGAGAGTTCCTAAATGGGTGAATAACAAGTCACAATGATATTCAAAGGAGGTTAATCAAGAAATTGATTTGCAGCATGGCCCAGGACAAGAGGAATTCAAGATCTAACCCCTTGGGGATGGCGTAGTAGTTTGGATATGAGTGGCCAATGGCCTGGAAAAGAGTAATGGCTGTGGCATGAAGAGAAAAAAGTCAAATCTCAAAAGCACACTGAAGGAAGAGTATTCCTGACAGGATCAGGATTTGGAGGTAGAATCAAAAATGTTCCAAGTCCTCCAGGAGCCTTGGAGAATGGCATTATCTCTGGCAATAATGGAGAAAAACAAGGAAACGCTAATCTGGGTGGAGAGGGAAGAAGGGGTAGGGCAGATTTTGAAATATTCTAAATGGAAATAATAAACACCTCTTCTGTAGACCCGGACAGATCACCTCTGATCCATCTATCCTATTCTGCAGGTGCCTCTATTCTAACTGTGGAGAGAGGGGGGGAGCTTCACGGAGAAAAGAGTAATACATCATTTTCATGCTTACACATTCAAAGATGAAACCCTAAAATATTTAGATGACATGCCTCAAACCCTACACTAGCCCATCATTTCATATTAATCTCTTGCATTTGTGACCCACTTTATAATTTTCAAATAGATTCCACCATATTGTTTCTTATGAGCTTATAATAACTCTATGAAATGAAGAGGTCAGGCACCTCTGTCGGAGACTGAGGTACAGGAAGGTGAGGTGGCTGGTCCAAAATCACACTGCGAAAAGCACTGGACTATTGATTTCTGGTGGTGTAGTTTTACCATTAACCCAGGTTGCCTTCCTCATATGGTAATATTAATCGTTATCTTAATACAGCTTTACTGAGAGCCTGGTATGGGCTGGCTGCTCTGCTATGCCCTTTATATACACTACCTCATTTAATTCTACCACCAACCCTGCCAGGTAAGGGTTATTTTTATAAAAAACTGAATTTCAAAGGGTTTTGGTAATTTACCCAATGTCATGTGCCTGGAAAGTCACAGAGGCAAGATTTTCATCTGGTTTGACTACAGAGCCTGTGTCCTTTATCCCACACTGTACCTCAGAATACCCCTTCTAATAAAGTAACAATATGCTTGTCTGTACTGAGTTCCCTATTTAGCCTTCTTTCCTTGACCAAATAAATCAAATTACTTTAGTTTTCCTCATAAGTTCTGCAGCATTATCCTTTAATAATACTACTTACTGTCCTCTGACTCTTAAGATCAAGAACCCAGAACTAATTGGGTCAGGTTGTTGGTGAATCAGCATTGCATGTGTACAATACTATATATGTGTACTGTCATGCACCACATAATGACGGTTCGGTGAACAATGGGCCACATATATGATGGTGGTCCCACCAGATTAGCACTACACAACCGATGTGTGTGGTAAGCTATACCATCCAGGTTTGTGTAAGTGCTCTCTAGGATGTCCGCAAAACAACGAAATCTCAGAACATTCCCCGTCATTAAGTAACTTGTGACTGTACATATATATAAATATGTATATATACTTCTAGAAACTTAAAATTTCAAAATAAATAATAGCTAAATATAGGCATTTTCTTTTGTTCTTTTTATGTGTGGATCTACATAGAAGTTCAGTTTTACTGACATACTTTTAGATCATGTAAGCATTAAAATAAGCTTCAAGAAAGAGAAAGAAGGCATTAAGGATGGACTAGCTGCACTGTGCTCATCGTCTTAGATAAATTATTCCACTTAATCTTTACAACATCCCTATAAGGATAGATGAGAACACCAAGGCTCATAGAAATAAATCACTTGTACAACGTCATGAAGCTGAAAAGAGGCAGAACCGGGGTTTGAACTAGGGTAGCCTGGTTTCCAAGAGCATGGTTTTCCATTACTTGACATGCCTTCAGATTGTATCTAAGCGATGATTTTTAAAAATAGTCTTCATAACATAAACGTTACATTGTCAGATGGAGCTGGGTTCTGGAGGCTGTGCTTGGTGTTCTACAACCAAGGTGTTCATGACTTTGGGATACGTTTTATGTGATGATTTTAATTTTCTTTTCCACTTTCGAGGGCTATAGGTCAGCCCAGGATACTCCCTATCATTCTCTATTTCAACTCCTTTTTGCTCTTCTTTGGTTTTTCTTTCATTCTTTCCTTCTCTTTCTATTCCTTTCCCCAAGCAAAAGCAAAAATGCTCATCTGCAATGATTCTATCCTCTAAATTAAGAAAGAAAAAAGAAAGTCATAGATGATTTTCTTGGCCTTGTGCACCTGCAACCCAAGATTCCTGTTTCAAGAGATCATCTTGAAAGGAATGAAGGGTCCTCACTAGCCTGGAGAGGCTTGTTGCAATAATTACACCCCTCCAAAATCTCTCCTTTAAGAATCCTGGTCCATCACTATCACATCCTACCTGAGGGACAACCTTCACAGGGCCCGCCTCTCTTACTGTCCTATCTCTTTGCCGCAGAAGCAAAGCTAGCCTATAGAGTTGACTGAGCCTTCCTGTCGAGGCCTGATGGCCTCTCTGGATCTGCTACTTACTGGACAAGTTGCTATACCTCACTAAGCTTCCAAATGGGTATCATAATAGACCTATGCCATAAGGTGTTTGTGTGAGAGAAAGAAATATTTAGCACAGTGCCAATCACTAAAAACCATTCAATAAATGATTCATATCCTAAGAAAACATTGAAAATAGTCCCTGGGACATGGAACAAATTGCTTTGGGAAACTCTCTGGCCTAACACAGAGCCCTGTTGTAACTAGGTTTCTAGGAGTCAGTACCAGCTGGATCACGGTCAACAGTCCCCAGGCAGGTGCTGATGAAACTAACATCCCGAGGGGCTGAGTTCACATGCATACCCCAGCTTCAGCCCCTTTTCTCAGAGCATAGCACATTTGACACTTCCAGAGGCAGCCCGGATGCCAGACGTGAGCAAGGAGCCCAAGGGCAAAGTACCTCTGCAGCTCAAGCATACTCAGGCTGCGTCAGACTGCATGGAAGTTAACACCAACCCCTCACTTCCATCCTGGCATCTGCTGAAATGAATGGATTGAGGCCAAATGGGGAATGAAGGAAACAGGGAAGCATTCGCTTTTTCAGTCAGGTTTAGGAAAACTCCAGAGCAGAAGTTGGGTTTTTTTGAAAGCGTGTTGAAATATATTTGCTGTATTGTAAATGGAGTTAGTAGGGCCTACATCCTTGCCTCAAAGGATGTCAGTTTCTCTGTTGACAGGCAAACTCCACCACAAGGAGCTTGGTGACTCTACCACAAGGCCTGACAGCCCGAGGAAGCAATCCTAGTGCCTTCCCAGGGCCCGTGAGGAGACACTGCCTCCAGGGGGTGTGATAGCTGTCTTCTAATGTTTGGAAGGCTGTCAAATGGAAGACAGAGCAGATTGTGTGGCTCCAAAGGGCAGAACAAGGACCCATGTGTTAAAATTACAGGAGGGATTTTTTTCGCTTAACCTAATAAAAGTCTTTGTAAGTCTACCACAGTCAAACCATTGACAGGCATTTCTATTGTGATAGAAAGAACACCAGTATGATGCTTTCCAATTCTAACCTTCTAGAAGTCAATATGGAGTTGGCTGCTTTGAGAGGGTAAGAAGAATTCTGCACACCAAAAGATGGGAAATCAGACAAATGTTTAATGCTTTTTGATATCCAGAGCGTTCCCCTGTGAAAATAAGACAAATCTGAGGAAGCCAGGGCAGCAATGGATCAAAGACCCAGGAAACACAGCCTCTGCTAGAGCCTCACATGAAATGTCCCCTGATTTGTAACTGCCTTAGCTCAAGCATATCCCTAGCCCTTCTGCCCGTCACCTGTGTAATCTGCCTATTTCTGTTATGTCTAGAACTTGTCTGGTGCCTGTACAGCCCTGCACACTACAATGTCTAACCTGCCTCTTCAAATAGTCCCTGTCTCAGTACCCTGAGCCCCTTATTTAGTCCAGGGAAGTGGCTCGACCTCGTCTAAAATGAGTGTGTATGAGGGAGTGGTGCAGGGGGCATGGCCCTGACATGCAGAAGTTGGCCTGATTCTCACAGGCAAGCCATGTTATTCTCCTGTTGGATATAAACAATCTCACAGAATACCAGCTTCAGACAAGGTTACTCTGAGATCATGAAAAAAAGGCCATGTCATAAGACACAGACAAAAACAAGGTCACTGTGCCAATGACAAAATTCCAATCACCTCTCTTTCAGCCAAAATGAGTGATGGTCACCTTTTTACCAATTGCAACTTTATACTCACTCTAGTCTCCCCTCCCTATAGATAAGATTTATTGAGATAATCATAGAATTGCCCCCACTGACAGCATCCAATCTACAGTGGATCTCCCACTTGTTTAGACCCTTCCCTAAATCACTCAACCAAAGCCCAAACCCTGTAACAGGTTCTTTCTAACACCCTCCTACTGAGATGCCCTAAGGATCTTTATGGTGTGCATCATCCCTCGCTGCAATGACTAATAAGCCCAACTGTCCAACTGCAAGTGTGTTCCTGGTGTTCTTCAGCTGGCATGTATTGACAACCTGTCCTTGTCTAGAGAATGAGCACCAAACCTCCTAATCACCACTATATTTTTCTTTAAATGTAGAGACAGCTATCTAGGATCTCTTGGGTGCCCATTTCCACAGCTGGCCTTTCTCTAGTCATGATTCCTCTGAGCCACATTACAAACGTGTGCCAGACTGGTTCTCCTAAAATCTCTCTTCCGTAAGGATTGGCAGTAGTGGATACTCTCACAGAGTTATCTTTTAGTTGTGATAAAGCAGACCAGAACCGAGATTTCCAAATCCCTAACTATTGTCTCATTGCGACCCACCACTCTTGTCACTTGACCCCCATTGGCCCCGCAAACTGTGACTGGTTTGGGGAGTTTTTCTGTCTCCCACAGCTGATTAGCATGACTTGTAGGGTCCTGGGGTAATGTAAGCAGGACAAAAACAGGTTAAGCTTCCAAATCTTAAGTTTTACGGATTCCTGCTAGTATGGGAGCAAAGCGCGAATGTCTCCCTCCTTGTTCGAAGAGGAGTATTTTGACTACAGTTTCTATAAGTCACTAAAGCCCTTCTCTGGCTGCAAAAATTCCTAATTCCTTCCCAGTTTCAACTTTTTCCCATCACCCTAACTGCCTATTTCCCAAGCAAAGCAGCAGGGGAGATAGCAAATGAGATTGAAAGAGTCAGCCTAGCAATACAATTTTGGCCCCCGATGTTTGTCTTCACAAATCCTTCTCCTTGGGAATCCTCAGCATCTTATGACATTATCACCTTCCGGCGCCAAGGTTATCTCTTTGGTCCTCCCCAATGCCTAGCATCAACAGATCAGACAAAAATGCAAACTTTACATTAATGCTAAGTATTAACCAGGCAGAAGCTAAAAGCAAACTATTTTAAGAATAATGAAACAAAACCAGAACAGTTTGCTTTGTTGAGTAAATAAAGAAATGCAGAATGATACAGGGATGTAAACGTGCTTAATGCTGGAGAATAAAAGGGAAGAAACATTAACCTGTAGCTTTATCTCCAGTCTTGTCAGCTTAATTGAGGAGCCCAAATAGCCTAGTTCTATTTGAAGCACATTCAACACAAGCAAATGCCCACTGTTTGTTATAGATCAGCAATTTGGCTCCAAATTCCTGGAAACCCATAGAGGCTCTTTCTGTCTAGAATAGAGAAAATGCACATGACTGGTTCCTTGACTCCTTTTCTGAGTCTTTGGTGGCTCTGTTCTCTCAATCTCTATATTCCATGGGCCTCAGGTATAGAACCAGAGCTTTCTCCTTCAGAATTGACCACAAAGGCTCCCTTCCTCTTGGATGCCACCTTGGTCCTGCTAGGCCTCCAGGGATGGAAGGCAGGCCTCCCCCCCAGAGGCACAGCTGAACCTCTATAATAGTTTACATTAACTGAGTACTTGTCTGAGAGAGCTTTATGTGCCTGAATTTCTTTAACTCTCACATCCATCCTACGAGCTAAATACTACTATAATCCACATTTTACACATTAGTAAACTGAAGCACAAAATTAAGTAACTTGTGCAAATTTAGAAAACTGGCATGTGGGAAAACCAGGACTTAAACCCTGGAGTGTGACTTCAAAGGCCATGATCTGGCTGCCACTCAGGAAAGAAGGGAATGATCCAAAACTGCTTTGCCTGTTAGCCCCACAGCCCATGTGAGTGTGGTCTGTGGTGTCCATGTCCTGGAGTCAAGCTCCTCTTCCCCAGGGTCCAGGGTCGGCAGTGGTCTTCACAGTGGGGAAGGGGTGCTCCTAGGCTTATGCAGAGGCTTTCCAAGGGTTTGGTGGGTGCAGTCAGTTCTAAGGGGACCGATTTCCATGTCCTCATCATCCGTGTGTACTTTCCTAAAACAGATCTTTTTGAGAACTTACCAGTGATGGACAGGCAGGCTCTCCCTCCCGCCTCCCTTCCGCACCAGCCCTTCTTCCAACAGACAAACACACCTCTCACCCTTCCCAAACATTGATAAGGTGCATTGTCCAGGTCGTAATCCTCTAGGGCCCCCAAACAAAGGGACACTTGAAAATTCTGGAGCTGAGAATGTGAATAACTCTAAGGACTGGATAATATATAGAAACAATAATATTTCTTTTGGAAATCAAATGTTTCCAATTCTTTACTTTCAACAAAACAGAAACACTACCTAACAGAGCTGATGGGCTGTTAAAAATAATTGTTGGTGCTAGAGCACTACATGACTTCTGGCATGTAATTTAGGAGTTCAAGAATTGAGTGACAATGCTATAACGAAATTCTTCAGATATTCATGTGGACAAGATTACTCGGTGCTCACATCTACTAAAATGGAAACAGGAACATAGTTTTGTATCTATTTTTAATTATTCGTCTATGGATACATAAATACTCTTCATCCACACATAAACATACGACTAATTAGGGGAGGAAAACATCCGTTAGAGACACATTTCCAAAATTTTGTACTTTTTAATCTTTAATAATTATCAAAATTCATAATATAATTATGTTGTTTTGATGTATTAGATCCAAATACTCATTGTGCTAATATCTCAACCCAGAAGACTGTTTTTTTAATACTTACACCAGAGGTTCCAAAACTTTCTTGTTTCGTAGTACCCTTAATGAACCAGTAATATTTCCGTTGTGTCCCCAGACCAAAAGAAGTACCTATCCATTCCATTTATTAAGTGCTTAGAGTCAAACAACTTAATAAGTATTTATATCCTAACAACGTATAGTAGCCATTTGCAAAAATAAAACACAAAAAGTGAAAGAAATATTTTTATTTCATTCTTAAACACAATTACTTACTAATGAGACATATGTGCCTGGGAATCAGATTGGGTACCACCGCCCTCATTTCCTGTTCCACACAGACTTTTGTGCTGACTTGCTTTTTAATCACAGCAACTGCCAAAAAAACAGCTTCGCAAAGATATAACGTCATCAGAGCAACGTAATTCGATCTAATGTTGAAACTGTGAGCTACTTCCAACCTGGTAGTTCACACTGTGTTTCCCTTGAAAATTTAAAATATCCTGCAGTACCCCTGTGAATTCACCAAGGAGATGCTGGCACACCTGGGTAAATAGATTGGGAGCTGCAAACTTAGAGCCTTAGGTTCACAGGAAATGTTTTTAAAAATTTCAATTTATGTATTTCTTTTGTTGCAGAGAAAATGGTTGTGTAATTAAGACTTACTAACATAAAGTGTATTGCGTTGGAATAATATTCCATGAAGAATGTGGAACGGAAATATACTTTGTTCATGTGTCTTTTTAAAAGGATGATGTTAGATAGCAATTCACTATGGTGTTTAAATATCATTGGGTACATTTATTTCTTTTATTTTTTTTATTTTCTAAAGATTGGCACCTGAGCTAACATCTGTTTCCAATCTCTCTTTTTTTGTTTTCTTTTTCCTCTCCCCAAAGTCCCCCAGCACAGTCATATATTCCAGTTGTAGGTCATTTTGGTTGTGCCATGTGGGATGACACCTCAGCATGGCCTGAGGAGCAGTGCTAGGTCAGTGCCCAGGATCCAAATCCATGAAACCCTGGGCCACCAAAGCAGATCGTCCAAACTTAACCACTCGGCCATGGGGCCTGCCCCACTGGATACATTTAAAAGAATGACACTGAGAATGAGATAAAAGAGTGACTGTTTTCTTTTCATATGTATTTATTTAAAAATATTAGTATTAGGGCCAGCCCAATGGCATAGTAGTTAAGTTTGCATGCTCTACTTGGGCGGCCCAGGGTTCACCAGTTTGGATCCTGGGTGTGAACCCATGCACCACTTATCAAGCCATGCTGTAGCAGCCATTCCACATATATAGTAGAGGAAGGTGGGCACAGATGTTAGCTCAGGTCCACTCTTCCTCAGCAAAAAAAAAAAAAGAGGATTGGCCACAGATGTTAGCTCAGGGCTAATCTTCCTCCAAAAACAAACAAACAAACAAAAAATATTAGTATTAATGATGTACCAGACATTGCATCCTTTGCCACCATTTAAACATATCATGAAACATTTACATGTCAACCTAAATATGTGTGAAGGGTTCATAGTTTTTCAAAGTTCTTTTAGGACAAGGCTTCTCAACTTCGGCTGCATTGGCATTTGGGCTAGGCAAGTCTTTTCTCTGAGAGGCTGCCCTGTGAATTGTAGGATGTTTAGCAGTATCACTGGCCTCTTCCCAATAAAACCAGTAGCATTTGTCTCCGGATATTGCCAAATGTCCCTAGGGGGCAAAGACATCCACTGTTGAGAACCATTGTTTTAGGGGTATTTGAGCAAGAAGATATAAAGACCGCAAGCTAGACTGATATGAGAAGCAATAAAGCATAATCCTTAGGAACCGGGGTTTCAGAACTTCCGGTTCTACTCCTGCTTGCCTGGGGCAAGATGGCTAATTTCTTTAAACCCACCTCTTCATCTGTAAATGGGAACAACTTTTGTTAGCACCCTAGAGAGCTGGGAGCCTTAGATGAGAACATACATGTGAGATCCTTAGCAGAGTTATCTGTTAATAAATCTTAGGTGTTATTAATTAGTTATTCCCAATATTTCTTCAGTATGTACTTCCCTACAGAGGCTCCTTGTCTATTGCATCAGCTGCCTGAATGCCTCTGTCTGAAATTCAGACCTTTTATAATCTATCCCCACATTTTCTAATTAATCTCATGCCCTAGTAAGAAAGGCATTGTGCACCAGACTCAAAATGATGCAGTCTAATTTCTTGTCTGAGTCTAGTTTCGTGTTCTGTCACCAAAGACCTGTATGAGCCACTCAGCCTGTCTCCTGACGTGTGAGTGTGCATGTGTGTTTGTGCACGTGTGAGTGTGTGTGTGTGTGTTAGGGGGTGTGGAGTGGGACTTGGTAATTTCAAAGTGTTTCTTTAAACTTGAGAAGGAGGAGGAGAAAAGGAAAAGGAAGAGGAAGAAGAAAAAGAAGGAAGGGTAATTCTGGAGACCTTGACATGAAATTCTTTTCTAGGGAGGCAGGACCCACATTGTTTCTTCTCTTACAGGCCATCCTCCCTCTGCCCTCATCCATGCTGCTCCCTCCTCTCTGAGTCCCTCCAGGCCCAGCTTAGATTCCCCCTCTCCTCTTAAAGCTGCTCTGCTCACCCAGCTCACAGAGCTGTCTCACTTCTCTAAACTTCTTTAGCACCTATGGTCTGTACCACGTGGTTTAGCACTCATATACTATCAGGTCACACTGGTCTCTTGTGTCCATCACGTGGCCCCATGGAGATGATGAATTCTTTAGGGCACAGAGTACCTCACACCCTTTTTTAGCATGCGTGTGTGCCATCAAACTACAGCAAATAGGCTTGGATGAATACTGGTTAATCAGTTAATTGTCTGGATGGTTATATTTGGGTGTGTGCTACACATGAAGTGTGTGCCTTAGAAAAGTCTGTCTAGAAATTATCATGGGGTTTGGAAAGAAATAGCCACTCAAAGTTATACAAGCATAATCAGACAGGGCTATGTCATGGAAATTCCCCAGCTGTTTCACATTGAATCCATCCTTCCATGACTGAACAGTGACGGGAAGCACAGGGAACATTAGACACAGAAGATACTCTCTCCATGTACTTTTATAGTCTCCAAGAGTGCTCTCCTAAGTAATTCCCTCAACTGTGGTTCATTAACAGCAGTTAACAATCCCCTTCTGGCCTTAATTAATTACCTTGCCTTGGAATTAAAGAGGGAAAATGGTTGTCAAGGGCATTATTTGCTCAATTACCCAAAAGCCGTAGATAATGTGTGGTAATGAATTGGAAGATGGAACACCCAGCCCTTCTCCAATCCCACAACCGTGACACCTTGTTCAGCCCTTTAAGGTGTGTAACATCAGCTCTTAGAAAGAGGTTGCATTCAGGGTGACCCTAAATGGAATAAGAGGATGTAATATCGCATTTTCCTTCCAGCAGAAGCACTAAAATTCCACATTAACGATAAGGCTCAGCTTTTTAGATCATTCAAGGACCAATTACTGAGGCCTTTTGCTTTTCTTTCATTGCCTACTCCTCCTCATCGTCTGCTTTTTGGCCATTTCATGGCTATTTCGTAACTGACTTTATCCATACGCTAGCTATACACTGTATGGTATCATTAGACCTCCACTGGCGGTCCCTCTGTTACAAAACTATATTTTACTTTTGTTTGCTTTTAAAAATCATATTCTGTTAGGCTTGGGTTTGTAATTATAAAAGGAGTGATTCCTTCATTTTTAAGCAAGAAATAGCAATCTTCATCAGAAAAGACGTAAATCTGACCCTATTTGAGATAGCTGCTAAGGAGGTTCTGGGTGTCATGTTGGAAATAACAAATCTCTGGGGTAAAGAGCTCAGGTGAAGAGAAGTAAGTCGGAGGCCGAGACCTCTTCTCTAACAGGAAAAAGAAATCATGGCGCTTCCTGATGATATGCCTGTTAATGTGCTGAAGATCTTTCTCTTTTTACTTGAACCAAGGGAATGGAAAGCAAATCTGTCTGATTCAATCAGAAGTTGTCGGTACTATGTGGTTCCCTTCAACCCACCAGTGTCAGAGTTTGAACTGACATCATCTTGGGGTCCTAAGACTATCACAGTCCTGGGGTCAATGTGGGGTTGGGATGGCAATGGGGCTGGATTAAGCAGTGGTTGCAAACCACTTTGGAATTCACACCACTTGAAATGTTCTGATTGGGTACAATTTCTTAATATAATTATAAGGAAATTACTGTTAAAAATTGAATGATATGTGTAAAAGTAGAGGTACGTCAACTTGCATTGCTATCATTGAGGAAAGGATTCTTAACTTTGGGGGAGGCCTGTGTGAGGTGTGTGCATGGGTGTGTGTTTGAGTGTGCGGTTGGTGTGTGAATGTCTTGTATGTGTAAGTATTTGTGAGTGTGTGTGTGTTGTGGGTGAAATGCGTTAGTGTGTTGTGTGTGTCTGTGTATTGGTGGTGGTCTTTGTGTGTGTGTGTGTGTGTGTGTGAAAGCTTCACTTAGAAAGTAACTCTTGAGTTGAGTCTTGAAGGAGGAGTGTGACAGTTGGATAAGAAGGGTGAGGACACTCAGGCAGAATAAATAGCACTTCCGTATAGAGAGGCATTGAGGAAACAGAAGCTAGATCCTGTTGAAACAGAGAATGCAAGCTGGGAGATGAGGCTGGATGAGTGAATGCAGGCCAGGTCATAATAGCATTGTCGGCCCACACCTGGGTAAAAAATATGAGACTTTACACAAAGGCAGCTAGTTTGATCAGCAATCAGACAACTATTAAACTGGTAGCATGGAACTTGCCTGTCTGTGCTTGGGAAATTGTGCGCAGACCTGTCTGCTCCCTGTTCATCTCCTTGGGTTCCCTGATCCTCAGATGTGAACCTTTGCCAATTTGTTTAGACTCACTGGATTTGAACTTCAGTCCACTCCTTGCTGTGCCTGTTTCCTCCTGGTTTGGGAAACAGTTGAGGCTCTGACTCCAGCTTGTTGACTCGAAATCTGCTTCTTTTCAGTTGAAAAGCATACCTGGACCCCCTCTTAAAATGGAGATTTCCAGATCATTCCCTTTGTGCATACTTCATTTCTGTATTTTTCGTATTCACTTCTCTAGCAAAGTGTTTATTTTGGACATTCTTTTCAGCCCATGACACAAACTTCAAATACCTCTGCTTACCTGTTAGAATAAAAGGTTTTTCGTTTTGTTTGATTTTTCTTAAAACACAATTGAATGAAAAACTGTGTTCTCTCCCTTCCCCACTGTGGTATAATAAGAAATATATTTGGTCTTTGTCCCTGGGACCTAGCACAAAGCTCCTAAAACTCTTGGGATTTCTTGAATGATAAAAGCATGTTTGGTCATCTATAAGGAGCCCCTTTTGAGCCCACCTGAGTATATGCTAATGAGCGACTTGGGGTGGGGCCCCTAAATAGCCTCAGGATGGGGCTGGTCACCAGAAAAACCAAGCGATTATAGGCCTGGAACTGTTAGCCACACCCACTGACTTCTGGGAAGGGGAAACGGGGACGGCTACAGATTAAGCTCTATAAAATCTCTTGAACAAGAGTTGATGGGCTTCCACACTGGTGGATATGCCCACATGCTGAGAAGGTGGTGTACCTCAGTTCCACGGGAACTGATGCTCCTGCGCACAGAGTACTTCTCAACCTCACCCTAGGTACTGCTTCACCTGGCTCTTCATCTGTATCTTTTATAATATCATTTATAATCAACTGGTAAAAGTATTTCTCTGAGTCCTGCGAGCCACTCTAGCAAATTAATCAAACACAAAAGGGGTCATGGGAACCTCTGATTTACAGCCAGTTGGTCAGAATCATGGGTAACAACCTTGACTTGCGACTGGCATCTAAAGCGGGGGCAGACTTATGGGACTGAGCCCTTAACCAGTGGGATCTGATGCTATCTTCAGGTAGATAGTGTCAGAACTGAGTTCAATTTGTAGGAAACCAATCAGCGTCTGCTGAGAATTAGAGAATTGCTTGGTAGTAAGGAATAAATGAGAAGCAATAGGATATATTGGAGTATATGAGGAAGCCATTTGGGTTAAAACTAATTTGGCCTGACCTTGTTTTTCCAAAAGGGACTGACATGGCCTGTTGAGCATGCATTGTACACCTGCTTTAGACATTTACTATGCCCCAAAGACGAGAATGATGCCCTTAAAGATAGGGATGTAGCCCCACCCATAGTGGCATTTCCTTTAGGATCAGCATTTCTCCCTAAAAACTATGGATTAATTACTGACCTGCTATAATCACTTTGTAACCACTCACCTTGTGACCACTGACCTGTTCACTACTGATCTGCTGTGCCAGCAAAGCATCTTGTGATAATTGTAAAAGGGACATTCCTATCATATGTGATGTGTACTCTTTGTTCCAAGACAGTATATAACCACTCTGTACACCCCACTTTTTTGATGTCTTTCCTTCCTTGGGGAAGGAAGGCCTCAGGCTAGTCTTCAGATCTGGCTCACAATAAACTCACCCCAATTTTGATTTATAGATTGATTATGGATTATTTGTGTCAATAGGGGTATTGGAAAACATACACTGGACCCAACAATCAATGCCATTTGGCCATACAGGCCAAAAGGTCTCATCATCAGTGTTCTCCCCTCTTTCATCAGTCATGGTTTGGCACCACCCTTCTTGAAGATAGAAAGATGAATTTGGAACCTTTCAAAGCTCCTTCCATTCTGATGATTTCATGGTTCTACCTCTAGATTTAGTTATCCACAACCCATAAATGCTACTAACAATGAAAGCTAAATAATACTTTTTGCATTCTTTCTTTTCAAATTTCTGATCCCTGTAGATCACTTTTCTGTGTCAGAGGAAACTATGTTGACGGTCTCAAAGGAAGAATGCAATGTTACTGGGAGCTCCCCTGCTGCCGCCACCCCGCTCTCCTCACCCCGAGGATAATGAGAGCCGAAACACTGACTAGCATCAAGGCAACATCAGCCCAGATTGTTTGCGTGGGGCTCCCTCCTTCTGGGCTCTAATGAAAACAGACAGACTTTATGACTTCAGTAGGCATTTGACATGCAAGGAATTTGACTGTAGTGTTTTGAGGTGATTTTTGTCTCTCAGGTCACATTTCGTTATATTTCAGTGCCTGGCTCAGCTTTGATGGCATCACCACTATCGCTGGAGCTCCGCCTGGCACAGCACCAGATTTTCTCAGGAAATCCATGTATTTACAGTTTGCAAAATGATCAGCTCTTGTCTTAGTCCGTCAGGCTACTATAACAAAAATCCCATAGACTAGGTGGCTAAACAAGAAATATTTATTTCCCAGACTGGAGGCTGAGTCATCCAAGCTCAAGACACCAGCAGATTTAGTGTCTGGTAAGACACCACTTCCTGGTTCATAAATGACTGCCTTCTCGTGTGTCCTCACAGGATGAAGAGACAGATTGAGAAGAGATAGTATGATGGACTGAATTGTGCCCCCCCCACCCCCCCGCAAAGTGATATGTCGAAGCCCTAACCCCCATTACTTCAGAATGTGACTGTATGTGGAGACAGGGCCTTTAAAGAGGTGATGAAGTTAAAATGAGGATTTTAATCCAATCTGACTGGTGCCCTTATGAGAAGAGAACATTAGGACACACAGGGAAACACTAGGGATGGATGTGCACAGAGCAATGACCAGGTGAGGACACAGCGAGTGGGGAGGAGGGGTTGGACGTGGAGTCTGTCTTCTTAACTCGGTCTTGATCTTAGAGATTTAGCCTTGATCTTGATCTTAGAGATCTAGCCTCCAGAACTGTCGCAAAATAAATTTTTGTTGTTTAAGACACTCAGTCTGTGATATTTTGTTATGACAGCCCTAGAGAACTAATACAAACCTTAATAGGCAGTTATTAACAAGTAATTGAACGAACAAAATAAGAGACTTATTTTTGAGGCTACAGTGGGAGGCAGAAATAAGATAGCCCAATGATCTTACAGTTTCATCCTTGTTTCTGGGGGATTTGGAGGGAAAGAGCATCCCCCATGAACCTCAGAGAAACTGAATTGGGCCAATTCTGGATCTGCATTACTTCCACTACCCAGGTGCCCAGTGGTGAACCATTGACCACGCAAGGATGTATGGTCACTTGTTGTAGATCAATGACTGTTTATTAGTTCTCTTCAGTGCCCACTTTGACTTTGAAATGGGTCCTGGTTTATACGATAAGTTATATGGTCATCTTCATGGGTAAGTTGGGGTAATGTGCGTCTATAAGAAATCTCATTCAGCCCGGAGCAGAAAACCAAGCAACAGTTGCCCAGGATGATTTGCTGAAGGAGAAAAGGTGTCAAGTGTCAGTAGCTCTGTGGCAGGCTCACTCCGAAAAACAAACAAGAAAACAAACAAATAAAAAGCAAGATTTAGTACATTACTGTACGCCTTTGTATCATACACACACACACACACACACACAGGCACATACAGCATCAGCCTAGAAACCCTCCACCATACCCAAGGCTATGCACACAGGGCAGCAGCTGCGCCTGACCTGTTTTCCTCCATATTCTTTCAAAGGGTTTCTAAAGGGTTTTAGCTTTTGTGGTTTCTCCCATTAAGCCTGCTCTTTAAAGGAACTCACTCTTACTTGGTTCTATCTGTGTAAATACATGTGGGCCTAAGGAGGAGATCCCATGGTGTGATGCACATGCTTCGCCCCATTTCCTGCCTCTGCACAGACGGGAGAAGGCTATTTCCCCTTCTCCCAAGTAAACCCGCCAGCAGGCAGAACTGGATGCAAAATGAAATTTTAAAAGAGCAGCTATAAAGAGAATAGATCCTAAATGTTCTCGCCACATGCACACAAAAAAATGTAATTATACATAGGTGATGGATATGTTAACTAATCTTAGTGTGGTAATCACTTCACAATATACACATGTATCCAATCATCCCGTCGTACACCTGAAACTTACACAATATGTCAATTATATCTCAATAAAGCTATAAAAATAAAAGAGCAGCTATAATGAGGAAGATGGCCAGCAAGCAAAAGTAGCTCAAGGAAAAATAAAATTTTAATACGAAATAACAGGAATGTAAGGAATTGGCTGCCTCGATGCTATTTTTATTTTCAGCATTTCGGGTTAACACAGATTGAGTTAATGATGTTTTCCTATAGCTCCCAGGCAACTCAGAAATGGCAGGGCTCAGACTAGCAGAGATGCACTTCCTGCAGATTTGGGAGGGATGAAGAACCAAGGCTAGGGCTTGTGCTCAGTTCCCCAGCTGCAGATATAGAGGAGCTCGGTATTATGTCAGGGATTTTCTATTGTGCCCTAGACACATGGCAATTTCCACAGGTCCTCTCCTTGTCAGTTTCACCCGTTTGAATCAACTGCTCAATTTCAGTGGCTAACAGGCTTTTTTATTGAAGTAACCCCAGAGGCTCAATGAGGGAAAATGAGCCATGTTAGAGCAGGGGATCATTTAAGAATCCTGAATTCCATTTCACCCCTGGTGTTTATGTATTCCATGGGAGAGATAAAAATGTGCAAGTTCTGAAAAAGGAAATTTCTGAAACCCTAATGAGAAAATTTGGATGTTTCCTGCTGCTTACAGATTGTTAAAGACCAAAGAATCAGCTCAAACTGAAGTCCACCTTTGGGGTGACTGGTGATTGCTATTTGGAGATTTTATGTCAACCTTTTTAAGTCCATGAATTTAGATAGAGACATTTTGGAGTTCCAACTCCACTTTCTTCTTTAGAGACATTTTCTTAACATACGCCTTTTATGGAATTATTTAATTATTTTCTCAACATTATTTAATTATTCAAGAACCTGACTCATGAGTGCTCCATGAGTTTCAGCCTCTGTGTGTGTGTGTGCTCACATGTACCTGTGGGTATATTTTCATGTGCTCTCTTTGGACAACTCTGTTAGTTTTCTAGACAATCATCTGCATTGGAGTCATAGTCTTTAGACTATAAGCTCCAAGAGGACTACTCCTGGGTCCGTTAATATTGAACTCTATTATTACGGGGTACTCAGAACGGAAGCACGATGGAGATGGCAGCTTTCCTGAAGAGGGAAATGGAATTTTTTGGTTATTCATATCATGTTATAATTCATATTCATATGATTAATTCACACTGTCATATTTTGTTATTATATTCAAAGATTATGTTATCTGTATTATGGAATTTTTTACAAAGAAAAGAATTCAAGAGAGGTGATATAAAGACACTCAGCCTGATATGACCTATAAAAGCAGAGGTCATAAATGTTTAGTCTTCCTATCAAGCCCCTGGCCTGTGTGTTTACATGTGATACAACACATTACATTTACATCATATAAGCAATGTGGTGAGTGTCAAAATGCACTCAGGTACAATGTGACAGGACAGTACTAAGGTGGAAGTACTTAACTCCCCAGGGAAATGATAGTTGAGCACAAGCTTCCTAAGACAGAGAAGGAGAAAGGAAAGGCCCAGCGGTTTGCATGTGCAAAAGTACAAAGGAATGGAAGAGTGCTCAAGTTTAGGACACCACCAGCTGTTTCCTGTAGATATCGTCAGAGCGTAGGATATGTAGAGGGGTGGAGTGAGACAAAGGAAATGACTCAGTTAATGCTAAAATGTAGGCAAGAGTCAGATATGAGGGGCTTTGTGTGTCATGCTCTAGAAGAGGACGTCACTTCCATAATCAGAAAAGTGACATGGATGGAAAATATAATAGGGCTGGTCGAGGTGTGGGGAGGACGAGATTGAAGATAAGGAGGACAATTCAGAAATTTCAATTGTCCTTATATGGATGGAATTAAATATTAAATGTTAATGTAGGACCAGATTCAAATGATACTTAGGGATTGACTATATGAGCTCTGATGAGTCATTTGATGCGGCACATAATGGAAATTGAGGAATCCAAGATGACTCTGAGATTACTGATTTGGGAAACTGGGTGGATGGTGATGGCATTAACAGAGATGAGAAAATAGGAATAACAAGCAGGCTGTTGGTACTTGCAGTGAGGACCCCAGGAGGACAACAGGAGATAGAAGAACCGTGACAAGTACCTATAAGATACAGAAAAAGAGATATTTAGAGAGACAGTTGGAAAAATGAGCCTGGAGCCCCAGGATGAGTTCTGAGCCAGGTTAACATAGATTTGGAAGTCACCACTGATAAATTAGTAAAGCCCATGGGAGGTGATGACATCACTCAGAAGACCATGCAGAACAGAAGGAGAAGACTCAGGACAAAACTCCAGGGAAGCCCAGCATTTACAGGGTGAGAGATGAAGGAAAAGATGGGAAGAGCCAGAAGAAAAGAATTCTCTGGCTGGCCACAGAAGTGAGATGATGACTGGAAATTGTCCAGTAAGGTTGGCAACCAGATTATTGTCACCTCAGCAAGAGCATTTTCAGTGGATTGATGACCACAGGACTCAGATGGCAGTGACCCGATGGAGGTGAGGAACTGAAAACCATAAGTGTAGAATACTTTCAAGGTTTTTGTAAAAAGAGGAGAGGGTAGGATGTGTAGCTGAAGAACTGAAAGAAAGTTTTTATTTCTTACTTTTTGTTCTTCTGAGATGAGTATGTTTTTAGGCTAGAAGAAAGGAACCAGTGGAGAAGGAAAAATTGGAAATGGAAGACAAGGGGGAAAGTTGATGAAACAAGATCCTGAAGTGAAAAACTGGATGAGCTCAAAAGTGCAAGTGGAGACATTAGCATTGGGCAAGAGGAGGTAAGAACAGATGTTCCAGGGCACATCTCTATCTTACATAAGTTGAATCATTCCTTCTTGCACTTTATAGCAAATCTCAGCAAAGATGGAAAATGGATCAACGTCTTTCTCCATTATTAAAACAACCAGATAAATGCAAACTCCATTATCTAAATTTCTCCTCCTCTTTTAGCCATTTGAACTCCAATTAAATCTTTTGGAAAGATCACCTTTTGTTTGAATGATGCAAAAACAATACAAGGATTCTCTTAGGTATTGCTCCCTAGGATTTCCCAGCAAAACAGGAATCCCGAGTTCATTGACGGCAGGGTTGCTAAGCAACCATGTCACTGTCTAACATTATCTACCAAATTGGCCTGACACAGGAAATAATCTTACTTTAAGTGCAAACCTAACTCCCTACTTCATTTTGCTCTCTCCCCTTCCCCCATAAATTTGGTGGTCTTTATGAAAGGGAAAATTTGCCATAAAACACAAAGGATATTTGTTTCCTTAACGCTGAAATCTGTTAAGTCAATTCAGCCCATGACGGAAAAACAGTACCTATGTCCATTCCAGAACAGAACCCAGGGGAATTCTTAAGAGTTGTTAGAGTGATTTCATTTAGAAATACTCCCATCCATTATACAGTTGCATCATGTTTGTCACTAGAGAAAAATAGAAAAGATTTGTCAAAGGGAATTATAGATAGGACTTAAATATGAACACTTTTTATGAACTTCAAGAGACTATTTTCTTTAGCATAGAGTACAAGATGGTTATAGAGAAATATAATATTTACTATTTACGCTTATATTTATTATTAAAATTATGGATGATAATGTACTTTGTGTAACACCTTGAGATTTATAACATTTAATGCTGACCAACTGCCATTTTTTTTTGGAGAACAGTATTTTTAAGATGGATTATGATGATCGGGGGCATGGAAAGGGAGCTAATATTGATTTGGTACCCCCGTAGTCTGGGAACCTTGCATGGATAATCTCATTCATCTCTCAAACCTGTGAAATAGTTATTATCCTTAGCTATTCAATATATTGACATTTATTAATTTAGGGAGAGAGAAACTTACTGGAGTCGCTCCCAGGTGCATGCTTAGATACAGGACAGTCTCCTCTCTTTTTCCCATGTTTTCTAGTAGGGCATCCCTTAAACTCTGGAAGACTAACTGATCCTTACACTTAAACCCTCTCATTACTCATCATTCCTTATAACTCATCAGGTATTTTCTTGTATACAACTTGTCAAATAAAAAAAAGAATATAATTTAATAACAAGTTTGACGTCCTTTACTCATGGAAAACGGCCCACGGAATGGGGGAGCGCAGTGCCTCACAGCACTGGTGCACTGTTCCAGAGGAATTTGGGCAGCACGAATTTTATATAGCGTTCGAAGAGGCAAGCCAGAAACGGCATGATCGGCCAGGAGGCGGGAGATTTCCTTGTAAGCCAAGCAGGTTTTGTTTTCTAGGTTATGGTGAGCTAGCTAGGGCTGAGTTGGAGCACAGTGACTGGTGTATATTAGAATTCTTTGACAGGTGCATGCTGACTTAGGTTTAGATTTGTGATATCAGCTGGGCCACTGGAGTGGCTCCATTTTGTGGGTCCCAGTATATAAATTAGCTTTATCACGCTGCTTTCTCACTAAGCACTTTCTCCCACCTGGACTGCTTTTTACTCCCTTTTGAATTATCTTATTTTTACCTTATCTTTAAGCCCCCTAACATTCCATTTCCTCATTAGGCCCTCCCCCACAGTCCCAGAATTCCTTGATTGCCTGGTGTGCTGACCTCTAAGGCTCTCACTAAGACCAGTAACAAACCAAGCCTATCTTATCACTGACAACGCATCCTGAAACCATGGTGGGTCAAGAGATAAGATATCCAGTCCTTCTATCAAGACCTGAAATTCTGGCATGGAAAATATCAATATGAATAGAAGACCTTCAAAACTGCCAAGCAGATGAATAAAAATGTATACAGTATATCCATTAAAAAAAGAGGATGATATTACTTCTATGTCTTATATAAGAATCCAACGAAGATGAAATTGATGAGGAACTCTCTGTTAAGAGCACAGATCTCTGGTTACCACTGTTAATTGTTAATTAAACAAGAAGTGCTTTAGACCAAGGTGGCTCTAATGCCTTGGCGGCCTACATAAGGAAAAGAAAATCTAAGCCTGTAAATGCCTCAAGGTTATGAAATCAAAACTAAGGACAACCAATCACAAACAGCCAACTATGCTTCAAGCTATAGCCAGGCAATAATTTCCTTACTTTGCTTCAGCTTTTCTCTATAAAAGTCTCTCCCTGAGCTGCTCTTGGTGGTTAGGAGCTTGCCTAACCACTTCCCATTTGGTACTGCCCCCTTCAAATAGACTTTTGCTCAAATAAACTATTAAAATTTTTAATATGCCTCAGTTTATCTAACACCACTCTATGAGAACTGTGGATTGAATGAATGTGAGGTAAAACTTGGTGAATACTACCTTGGTTAGATATTGGAATTCTCATCTACTGGTGATTGGCCTTCTCTTTCCTACAAGAGATATCCCATTGTAAAATTATACTCTTATTTGTCTCCTCAACTACATAGATTGTTCCTCCTGAAGGTAATGGCCTCTTCATTATTTTTGTGTCCCTAATGCCTAGCACAGGAATCACTCAATATACGTTTCAGGCTGTTGACAATGATGCTGCAATCTATTCCCTTTAGGTAAGGGTTCATACATTCTAATCTGTAAAGTCACCTTCCTTCAAGATGTAGAGAAAAAGGTTTTGGAACATTAACTAGCATCCATCTAGAGGTAAATAACTGGCTTCTGAAAGGTGTGTGTGTATATGTATGCATGTGATTCTGGCACATTTTGGACATGCATCAGACTGGGTTCCACATCCCCTTTCCATTTGAATAAAGAATGTCTATGTCTGAGATACTGTTTGTGAAAGTCAAATTTCCATCCATAATGACATAGAGCTGCCTTTAAAAATGCAATTCACTGGAATTTCATTCTAAATGAGTATTCAAAACTAGGTATGCAAAATTAAGAAATTGATTTTAGTGTAGTAAAATTTACTTCACTGTAGTTTTAAGAAACTTGGAAAATAAATCTTCATACTTGGCAAACTTGGCCATAAAAATGCACCGAAGTAGTTCATTCTTCTTATCTCCTATAACTTCTGATCTAAATTCAATGACTTGGTAACCTACAGATCTTTTTGCCTCCATTGCTGCTAAGCTGTTCATAATATTTAACGTGGATCCACTGGCTAATGAAAAAGCATAGATTTGAGGACTTTGCTGCCCTGTTTATGCACAAAAATCATCCTAAAGTGAAAGATGTTTTGTGTTCCTTTGCTCCCCTCTGCTGGTAAGTTCCAGTATAGCACTTTTTTAAAATGTCAAATTGATAGAAACATCAATTGTGATTTTAGAACTGTAAGAGAAAATAATGTTGAAAATCATAAAAAATGTATTGAGTCATTTCCTAAAATGAAATTCTTTCAGTTTTAAACATTAAAAATTATTTTCTAGAACAAATCATTGGTCTATATAATGCATTTTCGGTGTCCGGATATTTTCCCCCTGCTTTTTGGGGGTAAAAAATATAATGCCAGCTTCCATTTGGTGGATGGTCAAGAGAATGGCACCACATGGAATAGGAAGAGTGTTTTTGCCATAAAACTGAGTTCATTTACAAACCGAAATAGTACCACATCTGTTTATATTAAGTTTTGACATTACAAAACATTCTCAAGTATGTCTTATTTATTTCTCACAACAATACCATAAGTATGCACACGGTAAAATATAGAACTTATTCTTCCTAAAAAGCAAAAAGGGTCACTGGGGTCAGCCTCACACAGAATTCTGAAATAGACTCACATACTTGGCACCTCCATCTGCTCCTTTTTTGCCATTTTCTCTGTAAACCCCTCTGTCTGTTCCTCAGGAGACTCACGGTCTAATGTATCAGGATCTCCCTTGAGAAAACAAAGTATCTGAAACATTTATTCACACCCAGTGTCTCATTTCTCATGATAACTTGCATTTTAAAAGAAAGTCAGAACGAAAGCCAAAGCAACCAGCCCCTAACAGGAAATTACAGAGATTAGTGAAAGAAACACTTTTATTTTTTTTTATTTATTTATTATTTTTTCGAGGAAGATTAGCCCTGAGCTAACATCTGCCACCAATCCTCCTCTTTTTGCTGAGGAAGGCCAGTGCTGAGCTAACGTCCGCGCCCATCTTCTTCTACTTTATATGTGGGATGCCTGCCACATCATGGCTTGGCAAGCGGTTTGTAGGTCCGTACCTGGGATGTGAACCAGTGAACTCCAGGCTGCCAAAGCAGAAAGTGCGAACTTAACCTCTGTGCCACTGGGCTGGCCTCTATTTTTATTTTTGTCTTTATTATTTTGTGTGCATGTGAGGAAGACTGGCCCTGCGCCAACATCTAACATCCATTGCCAATCTTCGTCTTTTTGCTTGAGGAAGGTTGTCGCTGAGCTAACACCTGGGCCAATCTTCCTCTATTGTATGTGGGATACTGCCATAGCATGGCTTGATGAGTGGTGCTAAGTCCCTACCTGGGATTCAAACCCGTGAACCCTGGGCCACTGAAGTGGAGCTCATGAACTTAACCACTATGCCATCACGCTGGCCCAGAGAAACATTTTTAGATAGAGTGGTTTTCAGTTGCCACTCAGATCAAAGGTTGATGGCTTTTGAATCAAGGCTGCTCCCGAGTTCCCCAATCTCCCCCAGAGGAAAGGTGTCTCAATCAGCATTGTGTGTGGGTTACATTGAGCACGGATTTTGGAGCCAGGCACATCCAGGCTGAAATCTCAGCTCTGCCATTTGACAGTTTAGGACCTTGTGCAATTCTCTTAACCTTTCTAAGCCTCAGCTTTCTCATCTGTAAAAAAGGGATAATTTCCATTTCCTAGGGTTGCTGTGAGGATTAATGCCTGACATGTTGTATACAACAAATGCTAGTTCCCTCTGCCCCTTCCCTCGATGGAGCTTCTCAGATGGCAGAATAATTTAAGTTTTGCAAAAGGTTAGACAGTAACACCACTAATAATTTCAGTTACAAGTTTGTGCAGGTGAATAGCTCTTTCCTAGGTGATTTTTCTTGGGAGACATTTCCTAGAAATACTTGCAAATCAGGCCCCATAGCTGCTTTACCTAGAATTCCAATAGGTATTGAGGACTGTCTTGTGGATGTGAGATATACACAGAGCTTCATGTTTCTCTTTGTCCTCTCTATTCCTGGGCTGAGAAGCTACTGCCTTTAGTTAACAACCACTTCTTCTTGGCGTGGTGCAGAGGAACAGAATCTGTGTAGAGCTGTCTCTGCTCCATGGTCAATGGAAGGACAGGTCACGCATTTGAAACGGTTAACATCATAGACCTAAGGGAGTCAGGTGCCCAATATCCTCGAGAAAGCACCAACACTCCCTTAACCATCAGCTTGGTCTCAAATATGTGAAGATGTCTCACCAGCTTGTTCTATTATCACCCATCTCTTGTCTTTCCTTTCATCTTCAGGGAAGATTCCAAAGCAATAACAGCTCCGCATCACATCGAGTTCCCTACACACAGAATTCTATGAAGATGGAAGGTGGTTCAACGAATTCAACACTGCTGGCAGGGGTTAAGTGAATCCATCCCTGTTTTAATTTTGGCCGTAAAAAGGCGCTGAGGTAGTTCATTCCTCTCATTTCCTATAAATTCTGATCACAAGTCGTGGCATGAGGATTTTAATGCCTCATATATTCTGTGGATTATGGTGATGTACTTTACTGCCATGACCTTTTCCCCACTCTGTAATTTGCTTGACTGAGCCTGGAGCTCTCCTCTGTTTACAGCATCATTGATCTCTGCAGGAGGCACACAGAATCCATAGATAAACACACTAAACTCTTCAAGGGAAACTTGCCAAGAGGGAGTCCCCACACCAGCCATGTCAGTCTAGCAGGGAAATGGGGATGCTGTCCTTTTCCCTTATATTAAGGATTTGGAAGTGAAGCTCAGCAGAAAAGGCCTTTGGTTTTGAGGAGCTAGGAGAAAGGATCATACTCCAAGGATCCTGGAGAAGAGTTCTACCCACAGTACAGCACACAGGGTAAAGACTTTCTGCCGCCTTCCAGCATTTCACCCAGCTGTCAGAATTCCCTAAGGGCTGAGACTTCTGACTTTGTATCAGCAACAAGTACCTATAATAATAATAGTTAACATTTTTGAGGTCTTCAATGTACCAGGCAAAATGCTAAGAATTTCACATGAGTCACGTTATTCTTGTAACAACTCTTTGAGGTGGATACTTCATTAACTTCCATTTTACGGATGAGAGATTTGGAGCTCAGACAAGCTAATTTTCCCATAATTAAGAGCTGGAATTTAAACCCCAGTCATCTCACTTCACTCCCTCTGGTGGCCATAAAAATTCACCACTCAGTTTTCCTGTTCCAAGGAGCATAGCTGACTGACAGCCCCAGCTGCTGGCCCTCTGGATCCACCATGACATCTGCACCATGGGCTGCTCGCAGCCAGTGACTGAGGGTTACCAGTGTTGGCCCAGTCCTGTGGGATACACGATTCCTCTAACATGTGACTTTAACTGAGGAACTCCCCGTCAGCCTGGCCAAAATTTCTTAGAACTTTGCTGTATACCCAACCCTCCTTCCTTCCCCCATCCCTGTTCACAGGTATCAGGCCTACATCATGATCTTAAGGCTGTCCCTGCCTACTCCTGCTTCCTCCTGCTTGTCCTTCACAAGCACTTCCCCCAATCCATCTCTCGCACATCGAAATATGTCTTGGCGTCTGCTTCTTGGAGGATCCAAGCAACACACCACCTCTGCATTATTCTGGAGAGTGGCTTAAACCTCCCTATCCTTGTCTGCTTACTCCAAGGCTCAAGCAAGAATTGCCAGTGACATTTTAGATTGATGGAATGTGTGTCTTTAAAAGGCCTTTGATGGTTTCAAATGATTATTTCCCTCAAACCCACTCTGTCTTCTCCTTCTTTTAATGAGGAAATGTGTTTGATCCTGAACTATGTCCAAGTTTCTTTGATCTGAGGGACCACAGAAACGTTTGACTAAAGCTTGGAGACACAGTGCAAGTGCAGATGGGAAAGCCCACGCAGCATGAGAAGAGCAGCCCTGAAGGGTGTTCTCACAGGTTTACATGAACTTGGTGCAGAGGGCACCAAAGTTCATTCTCCAAACACCAGCCACCAAGTGCTTTGAAATAGTGAAAGAAAGAGATAGGCCAGCAGTCAAATTCCAGGAAGTACAGCCTGATTCCCTCCTACAGTGGTATATTAAAGACCCCTGGAGATCTACGGCAAGGAAACTGCTTTAAATCCCCACATTTATTTGGTGAGGGATCTGCTTTTCAAGGATCTGGAATCGGGGCATGTAAATACGTTGGTCTACAGGTTCCCCTGCCTTCTTCTCTTACCAAAGCTAAAGTGTTTTCATTTTCTTGCCTTTGTTTGTTTACCCTGCTCTATAAGAGTGGTGGCTGAAAGCTTTTCTTGCTAATAGGAATTCTTCATTCATTCATTTGAAAAGCATTCACTGGGAACTTTATTCAAAGCTCTGGGCTACACTTTGTGGGAAGGAAACATGAACTTGGCCCCTGCCTTCTCAAGGGACCTAGACTGAGAGGAGGACAGGTAAGTCATGCAAAGAGATCACTCAACGGGAGTTGCTCCTGACGAGGGCTCTAGTGTCGCTGCTTGAAGCTGTCAGGGAACATTGTGTGGGAGAAGTCACCTTCGTGCTGGCCAACCAGCGTCACCTTCCTTCTTGTTGATTATAGCTCCATTTAATTTCCAAAATGGAAATGACGTTACTTTTTAATGATTATAAGGTAACATGCGTGTATTAGTTTTCCACGGCTACTGTAACAAAGTACTGCAAGGTGGGTGGCTTAAAACAAGAGAAATTGATTCTCTCACAATTCTGGAAAGCAGAAGTCTGAAATTGAGGCGTTGGCAGGGCTGTGATGTCTCTAAAACCTGTAGGGGCAAGCCATTCCTCTCCTCTTCCGAGCTTCTGGTGGTGCCATCAATGCTTGGTGTTTCTTGGCTTGTAGACACAGCACGTCAGTCTCTTTCTCCATCATCGCAGGGTGTTCTCACCTCACAAGGCTGTATCTCCTCTTCTTATAAGGATACTAGCTATATTGGATTAAGGACCCACTCCACTCTGGTATGACCTCATCATAACTAAGTACATCTGCAAATGAGGTCACATTTTGAGATTCTGGAGCTTAGGACTTCCACATATCTTTTTTTGGGGACAGAATTCAACCCATCACAACACACTCATTATAAAAAATTCGGATGATAATAGCAGAAAAGCACAAAGAAGAATGTAAAAGTCACCTGAAAACTTACCAGAGATAACCACTGTTAATGTCTTTCCCTTTTTCTTTGCATACACACATATAAAGTACAATAATCATACATATAATTTTGTGACTTGCTTATTCTCAAATTGTATCCTGGACATCTTCCAAATCAGTAAATACATATCACCCACATAATTGGTACACAATAATCTATCTAATCAAACCTGTACTGTGGTTGAAGGCATTATTAAACTGTCCATTTCTTAGCTTTGTAAGACACAAAAAAGTTCTCAAGCCTTTATGTACTTATAGTTTTTATTTAATCATTTTGGTCTATCTATCATCATCTTTTTCCATCTCATTTTTCCTACCTTCCAAAAAAAAAACGGCAGCTTGAATTTCTTGCTCCAGAACAGAAATTACTTCCTAAAGAGAAACACGTGTTGATCTCTATGACTCACAAGTCTCAGAAGGCTATTACTTTATGTTTGACATGTTTTGTCAGTCGTTTCAGAGTTGGCACAAATCCTGGACTACTCTTTCAGATGTCAGAGCACCATACGAGGCAACCTCAAGGTCAAGAGAAAGCCTTGGGACCTGAGAGACCAGAAGACCTAAAATTGTCTCGTCAGATGATCACATTTCTCCACTTTTTGTTTAATTTGCATATTATAAAGTACAACAAAATATTTTGTTTGGTTTTCCCAACTAATAATCCAGAATAGCTGAGACTGCTGTCTTTTGAGCCTAGACCAGAGCTTCTTAAACTTGAATGTACAGACAAATCACCTAGGAATCTTATAAAAATGCAGATTCTGGTTCAGCAGTTCTGGAGGTAGGCCTGAGTTATCTATCTCCTAACTAGCTTCCAGGTGATGCCAATGCTGCTGGCCCATGGACCACATTTTGATAGCAAGGTTCTAGTTGAGAGCACTGGTTAGGGAAAACCATTAATCCTGTATCTTAAGTTGGGCTGCCTGAAAAACAGACACTGAGATGGAGATTTGCACGCAGGAGGCTTGCTGGGGTGAGCTCTTGGAATAACACGAGTAAAGGAGTGAAGGAAGCAGGATTGGGCAAATGGAGAGGCTGAGCTGTGATACAGTGGCCACATAGGTCTCAGCACATCCTATAGGAAGCTCTGAAGCTGGGAGGCCCTTCAGTTGTCCTTAACTGAGGCAAGGGGGCCAGGCCTATGTACCCCTACATCAACTAGACATGGCATGCAGACTGCAGACTGCCCCAGGGAGGAGGCATCTTCTGGGGTGAGGGAGCTCCCTTCCATGAGAGCGGTCCTCAGAGGGGACTCGGCTGTGAGCCATCTGTAGCCAATACTCCTACAAGTGGGGAGAAAGCGAGCACCTCAGCCCTGGAGGGGGATCTTGGTGAAGCACCGTTGCTCTGGTGATAGCTCCAGTGACCTGAGGAAATCCTTGTATTATTTTTTATCTTAGTCAAGTCCGAATTTAACATAGACGTTTCCCCCAATGTTTCCATTTTATTAATAAATGGAATCATGTGTCTGTGCAATGTGTCAGGCCTTGGAGCTGTGATTTCAAGGACAAGCATTTTGGCTTTACGGAGAAAAGCTCTGGATCTGATTTGAAAGGCTACACAAGTCTTCTCATTCCAAGCAGGGATGGAGGAAGAGGGTTCAGGAAGGCACTTCAGTAGCTACTTGATTGATGGATTTAACAGAAGAGAGCAAGGTGGTAACATCTAAGAAAAATGATGTGTGCCACCTAGTGGTACTAACTATAATCAAAGTCTAATGTTTCCATAAAGATCATTTCCCTTTATGCAGGCAAGGTATTCCACAGTGGCGTCAGTAGTAGTGCTTTGCTACTTTTAAAGGTAGGTGTGGGAGTTCACCGAAGTGAGATAAAATAAAACTATCTAGGGCTAGATAGCCAGATGAAAACAGATAAAATTGGATCCATTCTTTATTCCATACTGGATAAATTCCAAATGGATCCGAGACCTAAATACAAAAAATAAAACCATACCAGTACTTAAAAAAAGAACAGTGAATTCCTTTATAAGCTGGGACTGGAGAAAACATTGCTATGACTCAGAATCCAGAGAATTAAGGAAAGAGATTGATCAACTACAATTTAAACAAACAAAAAAATGCACAGCAAAAAGTTCCATGAAAGCCATTTAAAAAGTTTAACTTATATCACATAGGGCTAATATGTACAAAGTTTCTAAAATTTTTTTAAAAAATAAGGCCATCCCAATGAAAAATAGGCAAAAGATGGACAATTCAAGTAAAAAGAAATGCAAATAGCCCTTCAACTGGTGAAAATGTTAATTTATGTATTTCAGTTTCTTTTCCATTTTAGAGGTTGCTTTTAAATTTTATTTTGTATTTTAAACATGTTAACCACGGTTCCATGGTCAAACTATAAAACAAGATATATTCAGAGGTCTAATTCCATTCCTATCCACCCCCTACCCCATCCTTGATCTCTCCCTATTGGTTACCATTTTTATTAGATTTTGGTGTACCTTTTCATTGTTATTTTTGAAAATAGAAGCAAGTGTCTGTTTGTGTACATATTTCTAACACCCCTAACACACAAAGTAGCACACTACACACATTCTTTTGTGCCTTGCTTTTCCCCCTTCACTTCGTAACTGTATGTCTCCCACATTCCTTAACAGACTCATCGTGCTTTGCTGTATTCATGCACCATTCGAAAAGATGCTCCATGAGATACCATTTCCCAACTATCGAGTTAGCAAAAATCTAGGAGTTTGACAATCCACTCTATTGGAGAGGTTAAGGGGAAACAGGAACCCTCATACATTGCTACTGTGAATACAAAATCACACAACTCCTGTGAAGGTGATTTTGGTAATATTAAATAAAATAACGTGTTCTTTTACCCTGTGATTTAACAATTCCATTTGTGGGAATCTATGCTAAAGATCCATTAGTAAAAGCATATTATGTGTGCACAAGGAACTTTTTGTAATGGCAGAAGACTGGAAAAAGCCTACGTATCCATCAGTAGGGGCCTCGTTAAATAAACTTCGATGCAACCATAGATAACCAAAGAACAATGTCTAATTCATTTAAAACACAGTATTTTGTTTGTACATCCCTAATGGGATAGAATATGAAGAAAAAAAAAGCACAAACTTAAACTTTATTCAGCAGTCTTGTTAGCAATATTGTTATTCTGTTCTATATACGTATATGTGTGTATATATATATATGGATAAAGCAAATAATTATGTTAATATCTTTAAGAACCTCTATGTTCATCTTAATAGAAAGGAGACAAAAAACAAAATCAAAGAGCTTAGCTTTAAAAAAGGATTGGGACATAGATAGAAAAAGGCACTTAGTATTCAAGAGTAGTCGTGGGTCTTTGAGAAAAGGAAATCTGAGACATCTAAAATCCAAAAAAAGTCAAGTTTGGGGGTGGGAGAAGGCTATAGACAATAGAAGTAACTTTTTATGTCTGAAGCAAGAAGAAAAGAGGAGGAATGGTTTGGTTTAGTCTCTGACACACCAGTTCCTGTTAAACGATGGCTTTTCTGCAGTGCCTTTGTCTCCTAAATGCGGGTCCCACTCCGTCCATCCCTACCTTCACTTTTTACCAAGTTAATTTCTACTGATTCTTCAGATCAGTAAATCATTGGTACATTCTGTTCCCCAACCTCAACAAGGATCTTTTATTCTACCATAACATAGAATCATATTTCTTTCCTTAGTGCACTTCTTTCAGTTTATATGCATGAACCATTAATGTAACCACTTGATTCATATTCTCCCCCACTCCGAGGGCCGAAGCTGTTGCAGATTTTGCTCATCATCCTATACCACAGTACATAGCAGACGCGCAATAAACAATTGTTAAAGTAAAGCACCCTTAACTCCCATTTTTTCCCATTTCTTCAGAGAATCTTCTTTAGATTGGGAAGGACTTGAACTCCAAAGAGAGCAAAATGATTCTAAGAAAACGTACCCTACTCAAGTTTGTTCATTCGGCAAAAATTCATTTAGCCCCCGGCACTGTTAGGCGATTGGGGATACAACAGAGGATAAGGCAGATAAAGTTCTGTCCCTACTCTTACTAAGTAGACATGGGCACGAGGCAAGGTGGTAGTAAAAGTGTGGTAGGTTGTCTGTATTTAAATTGAATCCAAGTCTCCTGCTCTAAATGAATTACATCCCAGAAAACAGAGAACACCCCGACGGGATCGCTGATGTTTGAGAATAGAAAAACAGCTTGAGGACACGAGCTGAGGATGTGCAGTCCTGTTTGTCAACAAGCTAACCAAGGTTTCGGCAATGTGTGGGCGCGGAGCCGGCCTCCTCCCGGATCTCCTAACTTCAAATCCCACCAATTGAAGCTTCTGCAGCTACTGCCTCCTGCGGACTTCGCATTTCTCCCGCACTCTACTCTCTCATGACAGGTCCTCTTTGTTGTAGTTAAGTATGCGATCAGATTTGAGCGTCACCATCAGTCCCCCAAATACGGACCAGTTCCCATAGTCGAAGTTTCCATTAGAGGCCCTGGGTTGGGGTTACGAAAATGAGCGTTTGTGAATCCCGACTTAAGTTGTCTCACTTCGCGTTCTGTAGAACCGGTTTCTCCGGAAGAGGGTCTTCAGTTTCAGCCAAGTTCTGAAAAAATGAGAATGAGGTGTCTACTACATTTCCCCGAATATATTGTCTCAGGCGCAGGCCAGGTGTATTAAAATACGCTTTAAACAGTATTTTTGCTCCAAAAATAAGGCTTTGAAGGAGCAACTAGAACTCATCTTTCTTTTCATGTTTCTTGGGTTTGCCCTCCACACCCTTCGCGGTCTGAACAGGCAGCTCCTGGCCACCCTCAGAGGTCCTGATTTTGAAAAGAGGAGCAGGCCAATCAGAGTGCGGAGCGCAAGTTGGCGCTGCCGTTTGAGCCTGGGCTTCAACTGAGGGTGGGACAGTCACAGTGGCCACCGGTGTCTGCAGAGGCGGTGGGGCGGAGGCATGAGGAGAGCTGCTGGGCTTCAGTGAGCGCACCCGGATGTGCAGGCCGGGGGCGGCAGGCCCGCTGATGGGGGAGGGAAGGAGCAGCCTGTGAAACGGGGTGACGGCGGCCACCAGCCCGGGCGGGGACCGGGACTGGAAGACGCGCCCCAGCAGCCGGCTGGTCCGGCGGCTGGACCAGGGCGGGGGGCGCGGGGACGGGGAGACGAACACCCAACTGATCCTGCCGGGGCAGGAGGGGCGAGGAGCAGGGTCGTCTTTACAGTTCGGAGAGGGATGAGGACAAAGTGAGGTTTGGAGGAAACGGGATCTTAGGAAGTGGCCGGAAGTGGTGGGAAGCTGGTAACAGGCGTTGGTACAAGGAACCGAAAGGATCAGGGAGAAAGAAGGGAGGTCTGTGTAAGTGACTGAAAGGATCGGGGGACAAGAAAGAAGGTCGTTGTAAGTGAAGGAAAGGTGAGCTGTGGGTAGATCAAAGGGCTAAGAGAAGACAGTCGGTGGAAGTGGATAGAGGATCGAGGACGACCGTGGAAGTGGCTGGGGTCCGGGGCCGGAACAGTGCCAGACGGGGCCGGAAGGCAGCGGAGCAGAGGGCAAACCTGAGAGTGTTTGGAAATTGGAAGACTTGGTGGCGAACGAGGGTCAGGACTCAGATCCTGCCTCGGAAAGTGGGCGACGTTTCCGGGATGTGGGATCGGAGGCTGGTGCGGTTGGCCGTGTTGCAGCAGCTTCGGGCTGCCTATGGCATTAAGGTCAAGGGTGGCAGAGGGCAGTGCGATCGCAGGAGACATGAAACAGCAGCCACGGAAATAGTGGTAAGTTCTGGGGAAGGAAGTTTAGGTTAAAAAAAAAAACAAAAAAGAAAGAAAAAGCCTCACCCTGTACCATCACTTATTGCCAGGTCATGCCAAAATGTTCATTCTGTATGGATCCAAAAGAAAATGTGGTTAAGTGTGTCTAATTCACTCCAGATGGTCAACAGCTGAAATTTAAAGAATGGCTTTCTTGATTCTTTACAGGGATTTTTGGTCATTGAGAGAAAGTTGCAGAGTTTTTCAACCTCTGCAACATTGACATTTTGAATTAGATAATTCTTGGGGGCAGGAGGTAGCTGTCCTGTGCATTGTAGGATGTTTAGCAGAATCTCTGGCTTCTACCTATTAGATGCCAGTAGCGTCTCTCCATTGTGACAATTAAAAATGTCTCCAGATATTGCCATTTAATTGTATTTTGAACAAGTAGCGTGTGGGAAGGGAGAGAAACAGTACCCCACCGCCAGTGTTTTAGAGTAAGATTTGGAGAGGGATGGGGGACCAGTACTTTTTCCAAATGAATCAGGAGGTATGACAGCATTAGAAACAGGCTTCAGATGATACCTCTATATTCATCAATTTGAAAAAAACAAGCTTGCTGCTTGGCTATATCAGACTTTGGAGACATAAAGCAGTTTTTTTAAGTGGGTAAACTGACAAGCCACAGTGTGATGATTAAAAAGCCACTGATAACTTTTGGGTGCTGAGGGTAAGGGGATTTTGAATGAGATTTTAATGTCTCTACAGAATCATCAATTTCACTGTGAAAAATAAAATAAATAGAATATAATGCATTTTATTTTAAATTTATTTGCCTAATTATATGGTACTTTCTAAGTACTTAGAGAAGAAAACTAGTATAATTAATTTGCATAGCTCTTGGGAGTCTATAATTTCTGAAAGAAAATAGTACGTGGAGAAGAAAATTACAAAAATAACTTGTATACCTTTTAATAGGTTATAAATTCTGGAGAAATTATTTTTGTTGTTTGCAACTTAATAGCAACATAATGTGTTTATATTTAAAAACTAGAGTGGTTTCTTCTGATTGTAAAACTGGCTGTCCAAGATCTCAAATATGGTTGGTTTTGTATGTATATGAATTTGCACGTGGATTTTTTTTTCACTCCTTAAGAAAAACTGACACCTGCCTTTAGAGTCAGATAGACTTGAGTTTGAATCCTGCCCTACTTCTACTAGGTATGTGATCTTGGGCTCTGTTTAATTTGCCTAAGCTTCAGTTTCCTACTTTATAAAGTGGGAATAATGCTATCTCTCCTTGGATTGTTTAGGGGATTTAAAAAATGGCAAGATGTGTAGATAGGACTAGCACAGTGTCACATGCCATTTATTCAACTGATGATCATTGTTATGATAATCAGTGGTCTACATCCTAATTGATAGTCATGACCCTAGTAAAAATATTCTAATAAAGAAATACAGAAGATCATTGTGTTATAAGAATGGCATCTAGCAGGATAGGTAATTCTTTGAAAACTGGGTTTCTTTAGCTTTTTGATTTTTTTTTAGCTAATGATAGTTTTGAACTTTTTAAGAAAAGTACTAGAAATCTTTTAAAGATGAGATTGTAAATGGTATTTCAATACATAAAATTTAAAAAGCATGTTATTAGTTTTATTTTGTGATATTAAGTTATAGCAGTTACAGGTTGGCCCAGTGGTGTAGTGGCTGGGTTTGCATGCTCCACTTTGGTGACCTGAGGTTCACAGGTTGGGATCCCGGGTGTGGGCCTACACACCACTCATTGGGCCATGCTGTGGCAGCCTCCCACCTACAAAACAGAGGAAGACTGCCACAGAAGTTAGATTGGTGACAATCTTCCTCAAGCAAAAAAGGGAAGATTGGCAACAGGTGTTAGCTTAGGGCCAGTCTTCCTCACCAAAAGATAAATAAATAAATAAATTATAGCAGTTACTTGTCAAGCCAATTGTTGACAATAATGAGACTTTAGGAAAAAAAAAACACAACCCTGAATTCTAGTGATGCTTCAGCATCTGATTTGTTTTTGCATTTTGTTTGGTTGCACAATATCAAGGAAATTCTGATTTACCCAAATAAGGGATTGCCCATACTAACATTTTTTTTTTAATAGCTCGTCTTGAAGTGACAATCATAACAGCAACAAATGTTCTTTGAGTTACTTAACTCTGTGTCAGACACTGATTTAAATGCTTTACATCTTTAATTCATTTAATTCTCTCAACAACTCTATGACTTAGGACTTATATGAGGATACTGAGTCGTGGAGAATGTTGGCATGATGAGGTCACTCAGCTAATAAGTGGAAGAGCCAGAATTTAAAACCTGGCAGTCCTCCCTCTAGGAGCCTGCTCTCTTAAGCACTGTACTGTACTGTCTTTTCCATATTTGTCAATTAAATGGAGCCAGATGCTTGAAAAGGAACTAGTGAGATTTTGTTAGTCTGTTGAATCATTAACAATGCTGAATGATTTCTTGGTGTAGATAAGAAATCTATAGATTAGATAAGATAGTCTTAAACAGTGCTTCAGGAGCATTGCTGTAGAGCGTATGCCTTTCAGCTCATTAACACTTGTGAGATTAGGTATAGCACTTATTTAATTTTATGTAAGTGACATATACAGGCTTGAGTGTAGTTTTAAGTCCAGTGAAAGCTACCATCTTCATCAGTGACATTTTTAAGGTTGAATGCGTGCTCAAAGATAGCGGCAGATTCTTTATTCAGAGGTGTGTACAAACCCTCGAGTTAACCAATTTACTCTTGGGATCTTCCATGGATAAAATTTGAATGTGACTTTTGAAAAATGGTTCTCAAAGTAATTAAATGAAATTTGAATTAAATGTTTGCAGGATCCCTCCTTGGGTACTTCAGAACATAGTTTGAATAGCACTCTTCCATTGAGTGTAGAAAAGATAATCAGATCTAAAAACAGCCACTTCAGTATAACTTTAGGAAATACTCAATGAGTGACAGGAGTTACATTATATCAACTTATTATTTTGATTATATCAACTTTGCCTTTTGTACAAGTTAGTATTTATAAGGTGAAGGAAGAAAAGTATAAGGGCAGCACGGTATTTATAAGGTTACTGAAGGAGCCTGTAGTATTTTTCAGGAAATGTTAGTGTTGGGGGCCAAATTCTGTTTGAGAATTTCCTGACTGAATGCTAACTGGATTGATTTTCCATTATGGGATTGGAAACTGACAGAATTTGCTACGTTGCTTGAGGGCAATGACTTTATCTTAACTATTTTTGTACTCCTGGTATAATGTAAAGTAATGTAAAGTGGTTACTTTTTACCAAATGTACGTGAAATAATTGTTTTCATTGTCGTGACTGATTATTTCTGCTATCTTTTTTTATTTTCTGAGGTTATTTTGCCTGTTTAAGAAAACTTATATTATGCCTAATATTTGTGTTAGAGTAACTGAATTTGTCATTTCAGGGTAAAATATTTGGAGTACCTTTTAATGCATTGCCCCATTCTCTTGTACCAGAATATGGACATATTCCAAGGTAAGCAAAGTTTGAAATGAAGAATAAATATTTCAAACTGGTGTTTGAGTGTTTAAAAATAAATAGTTGCTTGGCTCACACATTTGATTTGAACTAGCAATTATTTTATTTTCAATATTAACTAATGTAAAAATTGCTTTTAACCTTTTACATATTTTAACTTTGTAATTTGTATTCATTCTCAGGATTGAATTTTAAGGTTCAGTAATGAATGAATGTTAGAAAGCAAATTATTTTTGTTTTATTAAGTCAGAGTTTTCACTTCTATACCAAGTCTTTTGCTGCCAATTCGATTATATTGAGTAATATACTGAATACCAATTCAATTAGAATTTTAATATTTTCTGTTCATTTTAGAAATGTTGAATAAAAGAATATTTAAGCTAAGATATTGGAGTATTTGTGAATAATTATGCAACACTTGAGCTTTTCTCTGTCACTATTTATAACCTTTTGGACTGACTGTATCAGAAATTACTAGGGAAGTTTATATCTTAAGAAAATAATTTAAAAATGCATATAAAGAAACTATCTTAGCTCTTACTAATTCATTTCCCCTCTCTCCAAAATAGAGTTCATTCTGGCTGCTGTAGTCCAGCAACCTAGGTTTTTAATTAACGCATTGTCCAAAAGCGTTTATTGAACACCTTGCTACCTTAGAACAGTTTTCCCTCATTCAGCCTATAGGTGTAGATTCACAACCTTCATAAGGTAACCACTTACTATTTTGCTTTTTAAATGACCTGTAAAAGGTTTGTTTATAATGATTTTCAGCGTTTAGAATTGCAAAGTCGTATCCCCAGTAATAATGACATTACCTCTCAGAAAAGTCAGATATGTTATGTTGTGAGACTGTGATCTCTAAATATCATTTCCCATTAAAGGGAAGCAGGGCTCTGTGAATCAGTGGCTGATTCTAGATCTGGAGCAGAATATGGAAATGGATCCTGGGTCATCTTGTACAAATAAATCTATTCCAGTCTCTACTCAGCCCTTTCCAGACTCTCCCCCATAACATATCTGACTTTTCTGAGAGGCAATGTTGGGATGAGAAAAGAACCCTGCCTTATTTTTGGGCAAATGTAGTAGACGGTAAATATTTTAAGCTATGTACGCTGTGCAAGATCATATGTGGAGGGTGAATAGATAAAGAAGGCCTTAGACAGAGCTCTGAGGCATCCTAGCATGTAGTGGTCTGACAGAAAAAGAAGAGCCAGGAAAAGAGTTTGAGAAGGAGCAGTCAGGGAGACAGTAGGAAAACCAGAAGAGTAGTAAAAAAGTATTTTCAAGATGAGCAGTGAGAGGTCAAGTGTGTCAAATGCTGGTAGAACAAGCAAGATGAAGACAGTGCATTGATCATGGATTTGGCAAGGCAGAGGTCCTTGGTGATCCTGATGAGAGCTGTTTTCCTGGAGTAATGGGGGAGAGTCTGGAGATGGTTGAGTAGAGACTGGGATATGAAGAAGTGGAGGCAGTAAAAAAGACAAATGTTGTGCTCTGAGTAGAAGCAGAGAAGTGGAGTTGGATTGACAAGGTTGTAGGATTAAGCAGTTCACTGAAGCTGCCATGGGTAAAATTGGGCCTTAGAGAACAATTTAGGAAGCAAGAAGGACAACTAAAAGTAACCTTTCATCACAGAGATTGAAAGGATTTGTGGCATCAGAGCTTCTGAAAAGGGGCATAGTGCTTGGTCTGCTCATGTACTTTGGCAGGAGAATAGGATTTAGTAAGATGTGTATCTGGCCACCTGAAAAGATTTCTCTCTTTCAGTTTTATTGTTGATGCTTGCACATCTTTAGAAGAGCATATTCACACGGAAGGACTTTTCAGGAAATCAGGATCTGTTATTCGTCTAAAAGCACTAAAGGTAAGCATATTTTTGAATGATCGTTTTTCATTTGTACCACTTTTTGATTTGGTTTTTACAATTGAAATATTTAGAACTATCCATGAATTACTGACAGAAATTGAATTTGCAAATAAATTTTCATGGCAGAAGAACTCCCTTTTTTTACTAAAAGAAATTGTATATCATTTATATACTGTTTTTTTTTTCAGTTTTATTGTGTACGTTTAAGGTACACAACTTGATGTTTCGATATACGTATATATTAGGAAATGATCACCACAATCAAGCTATTTATATGTATAATGCTTTAAAAAAGTTTAGAGTACTTTGAAATTTATGGTCCTCGTTCCTATAGAGTACTATTTGAAATGGAAAAAAAATTTTTAATTTTATCGTTTTTAGCCGTCTAAAAGGGAATGACATATTTTTTAAAAAAGTTAAGAGAAATGTATTAAAGATAGCTTTTTAGGGTATAAGAAAGGATACTTTCTTTGCAGTAAACTCTTAAGCTCCCATCTGCTCATGGTGATTGCATTCCTTTCAGAATAAACTGGATCACGGAGAAAGCTGCCTGTCTTCTGCACCTCCCTGTGACATTGCGGGACTTCTTAAGCAGTTTTTTAGGGAATTGCCAGAGCCCATTCTCCCAGTTGATTTGCATGAGGCGCTTTTCAAAGCTCAACAATTAGGAACAGAGGAGAAGAACAAAGCTACATTGTTGCTCTCCTGTCTTATGGCTGACCACACAATTGATATATTAAGATACTTCTTTAACTTTCTCAGGAATGTTTCTCTTAGGTAAGTATTAATTAAAAGTCTTGGGAAATGATTGTTTGATTTCTCAACTAGCTAGATTTACCCTTATAGATAATAAATTAAATTTCATTTGGAATGGAAATTTTTCTAAAAAATATTATATATTTCCTTACTATAAGAAGTATACCCTCAAGAAACAGTATACCAAATGATTTAATATTTCCTTGCTGTCTTAGAGTCATCATTATGAATGCCTTAATGGCTTATTGGTGTTATAGGATTCTTTGTCCACTGAATGGCTTCAGATTACTGTGTTTTTAAAATATTTGTGTTTTACTTTTCAAATTTGTCCCCTCTCCCTGCTCTCAGTGAGGCTGCTTGTTCTAGACATACTTGCGGCCTTCTGATACTTTGAATTTTCCATGTGTGGGTTTGAAAATCAAATAAACATGTTAAATTTGTGTGGAAGAACAAAAGTTGGAGTCTATGGTTAGCATGATTTTTATGATATATATTAAGCACACAGAAGCTGTATGTTTCCTGTTCTGTCTTATTTCAAGCCATTCACATAGATGGGTAGATGAAATGTAACTGTATTTTGACTTGTGTTTGATAAAGTAAGAGATCTTCAAAATGTGCTAAATAACGTTATTTTAACTCTGTATTTTTATCTTTGGCTCCATCTGATAAAAGCTTTATTCGTTTAAGGTCCAGTGAGAATAAGATGGATAGCAGCAATCTTGCTGTAATATTTGCACCAAACCTTCTTCAGACAAGTGAAGGACATGAAAAGATGTCTGCTAACACAGAGAAAAAGCTACGATTACAGGCTGCGGTAGTGCAGACTCTTATTGATTATGCATCAGATATTGGTAAGCTATAGTTGCATTATTAAGCTACAGGATTTGTTTAAATGAGGGAGATCCCAGCTCTTTCCAAGTGAACTATGGAGACAAATGTTAGAAATTTGGTATGCGCTATTTAAACATTTTGAGGGGGAGTAGAGGAAAGATCTTAATTATGAACATTTTTGTTTAGGGCAAGTTCCAGATTTTATCCTGGAAAAGATACCAGCTATGTTGGGCATTGATGGTTTCTGTGCTACTCCATCACTAGAAGGCTTCATTGAAGACGGTGAATGTGAAACTCCTGGTGACTGTAAGAGAAAGCGAAGACAAAGTGTAGGAGGTAAGTGGCAGTTGCAGTCCCATTTTGCAGAGGTCAGCGACTTGCTTTTATCCCTCAAATGCATTTGAACATAAAGAATCATAAGCTGTGGTGTATATCTTTTTGGTGCTTACAGCATAACTGGAAAGACATAACATGCAAGTGAAAAGTAAAAATGACCATGCAATCTAATATTGAGTGCTAGATCTTTAGCACAAACATAAAGTGTGTTCAAAGAAGAACAGTTTCTGTGGTTGTAATGATCAGGGACTCTTCAAAGAGGAGGTCAAACTGAACCTTCTTGAAGAATAGGTAGAATCTGGGAGAATTGGGTGGAGGGTCAGAATACTTGTATCCTATTCTAGATGCGAAGGATATTAAGAAAGATTTGTGGAAGGAAGAAGTAATCTACGTCTGTAAATAGACCAGTGTGACTTGAGTGAAGGGTTCATCCTGAGGATTAGGATGATATTCTGATGATCTCAGTGTCGGGCTAAACAATTAGAACATTAACCTGGGTACTGGAGAACCATTGAAGGCTTATGAGTAGAGGCATAACATGATTAAAATATTTTAGAAAATTATCTGGTTTGAAGAATTGAGACATAGAGGTAGGGAGAGTAGAAATGTGTGGCAATAATCCGAGTGTGAGATCATGATTTGAAATAGTGATATAAATTAGTTATGCATATGAACTAAATAATGAAGGAAACATTACCAAGGAAGAATCAAAAAGACCCAAAGTTTCATCATGTGGAATCAGTCATAAGACTTCTTGTCTCCTTCTTGATCAAGAAGACTGAGGCCATTCGTCCTCCAGTTGCCTTAGGAAATTTCTTATCTTTTGAGTATCAGAACCAGTTGTTATTAACTATCCCATGCCTTTTTGAATCTTTTGGCTTATTTGGCATTCATTGCCTTCTTTAGTTTCTTCTTTGCCTCCTTTGTAGATTCGCCTTATACCTTCTGTGTTAGTTTCTTAGGGCTGTTGTAACAAAGTACCACAAACTGGGTGGCATAAAACAACCAAAACTTAGTGTCTCAATTCTGTCACAGCATGGCCACTGATAGAGGAGTGGAACTCTAATCATGTATCTCACACACACACACCCATTTAGAAACTTTCATTGATAATACTGATAGTTATAGCCTAGATTAAAGGTCTTTTGTAGGATGGCTTTAGCATGCCTTTCTACTGTTTCCTGTCTCTCCTTTATGCACTCTATATTTTGGTCAAACTGCATTCTTTATTTATTGTTTTCTAGACAGTTTGTTCTTTTGCTTATACCGTTTATTGATGATAATGTTTTTACTTCTGTCTGCCCCTGCTGTTCAAATTATATCCAGTTGTCAAAATTCAGCTGAAATGTCAAGCAAGCCGCCCCCCCACCCTACTTTTTTTTAGTGGACAAATAATCTCTTTTCTGCTCCAACATTCTATAATATTCTAGATTCTAACAGTTTTTATCTGGTTTTATATTTATTCCTTGTGCAAAACTCTCTTACCAGTTATATTTCATACTCTTTGAATACAGAGAACATGTTTTATTTGCGTTCTTTACTGAATAGGCGTAAACTACTGAATGAATACAATAAATCGAGTTACTAATATTTGGCTTAAACCCAGAGGTACTTTATTCATTAGAACAGGAAAAGATGGCGTTTGTCAAGTGTCACTAAAATACATCAATTTCATTGCAATTTGAAACTGTTTAGGAGCTCTAAACCATCAGTGTTTATTTTTCGTGTTATAGGCTAGCCTTCTATTTTTTTGCGTCTCACTTTCAAATGTCGCAAACATCCATATTATTTGATTGCATTTGCTCTGAAGAATCTTTTGACTTTTTTTAAATTGTAGAAAAATATATGTACCATGAAATTTACCATCGTAACCATTTTTCAGTGTACAGTTCAGTAGTGTTAAATACATTCACATTGTTGTGCAACCAATCTCCAGAACTTTTAATTTCGGTATTTATTATTTATGAGTTAGTTACTCTACCTTAATTTTATGCTGGGTATGACAGTTCTTAATGATTGTATTGCCCCAGAATCTACACAGGATTCCATGAGCAAACTCTTATAATCTGAGCAAGAGGGATTTGTCTGTCATAATTTTCCTGTTCTTGCTTCTGTACGTGAGTGTGTGTGCTCGTCTGTATTGTTATTGCCCTAACGAATGTCTGTCATGGATGGTGGTGCAGGACTGAACTGATCTGATTAATACGATGCCCTTAATAGTGCGGTGCTTCCTGAAATACATATAATAAGCTCATGAGTTATTAAAGGGATTGAGACTTAATTTTTCCCTTTCTCCAGAGACACAGTCTGTACTTTCAGTGTGGCCCGTGATGCAGTCAAGACAGTTTCAGATTAAGGAGGGAACAGTTTATCTTTCCGTACTTCTGATTTTGCTGCGCTGTACTAATCGTGTTATCTGCTGTGGCTGAGTCTGCTGCTTAGTTGTTTCTTCTCTCTTCTGCTCTGCTTTTCATTTCTCTTCCTTTTTCCTTTGTTTCTTTTCCCTCTCCCATATTAACCTGGTTTAATGCCCAGGTGCCATATAGGTTAGGTTTGTTTAAGCCATTGCCTGCCAGTTAGAGCACTGCCTATTTTTGGCTCTTCATTGAGGTTTTCAGTATTCTCCTCTGGTTTGGACCTATTTCACTTGAGGGTGTATGATTTCTCAATACATAAGTGGGCTCTAACAGAACTTAAATAACTATTTTGATTGATATATGGTGATTAAACAGGTAAACATTCAAAGGACTTTTGTGTTTCATTGTGGCTGAAAATTAGGGGCATATTTTTGCATGAAACTGTTTCCATTGAAATCACAATTTCCCAGTAGCTAAATCCAATGTATATTTTTTAGACTTGTATTTTTCAGAATTTCTTTGACCACTTGACTATTTCCTCCCTGATATATTTTTTTCTTTCCTTGTGTTTTATAATACTGTGCTTTCTCTGTTTCCCAACCTCTTTACAGCCATTTGTTCTGCTCACTTTCTGGACTTTCTTTTTCTGACCACCTCTTAAATGTTCCATTCTTCCATATTTGACCTTCTTCTTTACCCCCTTCTTAATGATCTCATTCACTCTTATTTTTGAAAGCTACCATTTCTGGGCCGATGGCTCCCAAATCTGCTTCTCTAGTCCTGATCTTCCCACAAATGGATTCATATCCATTTCAGTGTCTCATAGGCATGCCGGATTCTTCTTTGTATAATTACCTTTTTCTTTGGGTGGCACCCTTGTCTACTCAGTCATCAAAGTCAGAATTCTAGATGCCCTTATCTACTCTTTCCTCAATCCCACATCCCACTGATCACCAAGTCTTTTCATCTTGATGTCTTAAATACCTTTATTCCTGCTTCCGTTTCCACTGCACCTGCCTCATTTCCGACCTTCATCTCGTGCCTGGCTAATTCTCACTCTTCCTTCAGGTCTCAACCTAAATATCACTTCCTCAGGGACACCTTCTCTGACTCCCCAGTCTAAATCTGTAGTTACATTTGTACTTCACACTACTTACCCATTTGTCATTATGTATTTATGTCCTTAGGATATTTAATGTTTGTTTTCTCCACTAGAACGAGTTCCATAAAGGCAAAGACCATGTCTGTTTTGGTCACTGTTGTATCTTCAGTGTTAGCACTGTGCTTGACACTTCATAGGTACAAAATAAATATTTGTTGAATGACTGAGTAATATACTTAGAAGAACCTTCCGCTAGTTTGTCTGCTTCCAAGGAGGCTTACCCCCTTATATCTGTCACATGGCTGCCAAAGTGATTTTTCTAAAATGCAGATCTAATGATTTTGCTCCCCTTTGCCTTTGAAGAAGTTCAAGTTCTTCACAACGACATACAGGCCCTGTTCTGCCTAATACAGAAGACTTATCTTTCACCATATCTGCTGCTCACTGTTTACACTAGCAATATTAAACTACTGGTTCCTAGAGTACATAAATCCTCTTTTCGCTCACGTGCCTTTGCATATGCTGTTCACCTTGCCCGCAAGCTATCTTCCTACCTAATCAGCACCTACTAGTCCTTCAGAACACTGTCCAGGTTTTACTTCACTTACAAAGCTTTCTCTCTCATTGCCATTTCCTCCCTTCCTCAACAAGTAAGGATTCCCCTTCCATACTCTTTCTGCATATCTACACACACTTGTTTTACATTTCATTCTGTATTGTATGTCTTTTTTTTTTTGAAAGAGATAGGGGACTGTAAGTGGGGAATGGACTAAAAACATATCCTTTAGGTTTTTTTCTATTTTAAAGTAATTTCTTTTAAATAACCTTAAGTGACTTTAAAATGTATAAGCTGATATAAACTTAGATTCTAGAAGGCCACAAATACCAATAAAGAATTATTGGTGAAAGATAGGTAAATGTTGTTATAATTGATTATATGATTATATATGTCTTGCATTTCAGATTTTGTTAGTGGAGCATTAAATAAACTTAAATCTAACAGAACACCCTCTATTACACCTCAACAGGAAAGAATTGGTAGGTATTGTATATATTTATTTAAATGAAAATTTCTGTATATTATATAAAAAGTAATTATGATAATAATTCCCTAACTTATTTTGGTTTAATCAAATCCAAATATTAGTTTCTTTTTTTTTTTTAAAGATTGGCACTTGAGCTAACAACTGTTGCCAATCTTTTCTTTTCTCTTTCTGCTTTTTCTCCCCAAATCCTGCCAGTATATAGTTGTGTATTTTAGTTGTGGGTCCTTCTAGTTGTAGTATGTGGGACGCCGCCTCAACGTGGCCTGATGAGTGGTGCCAGGTCTGTGCCCAGGATCTGAACCAGAGAAACCCCGGGCCGCCGTAGCAGAGTGTATGAACTTAACCACTCGGCCGTGGGGCTGGCCCCACCAAATATTATTTTCAATGGAGATAATGTATTATAATATTGTGTTGTGACATTGCTAATTACATTGGATATAATGAACCTAAAATTGTAGATAAGAATTTCTTTTAGTCTGTTGGTACATGTTTAATCTTCTAAATCCTGTTTTTCTGTTGCTTGTAAATTGAATGCTATTGAACATGTAAAAATAACTCAATCTCATTTTTGTTTTACAACCAGAAGTTTATTAGTATATCTTCCAATTTTTTATCTTGGTTTGCTTGTGGTTGAAATTATTCAGCCCAATAACAGACAATATGATCATTTGTTTTGTTTTCCAGATTGAAGAAATTAACTCATTAACACTGAGTCATGATGAAAAGCAAAAATCCTATTTAGATCCATTTTTGTTCTAACTCTTTGTTGTAATTTTCTTTCCTATGTTAATATTCTTAATGTGAGTGATGTGCATATTTTAGTCTATTTGGTTTAAGTTACTACTGTTTCTTAAGGATCTTGCCTCTAAGACTTCCCTATTTTCATTTTAAGTAATTGCGTAGCATTGATTTAGTTATATATTTGATAATGTAAACATATCCCCCATTCCCCCATTCTTTGGTTAGATCTAAGTAATAGCTTTATAAGAAGAAATTATACAAAGTTTTTGTATTTTATCAACTCTGTGGGAGAAACAACAAATTGTTTTTTTTTTCAGCCCAGCTGTCTGTATCACCAGTGATTCTTACGCCAAATGCTAAGCGTAAACTGCCAGTAGATTCTTCTCAAGGTTTCTCAAGTAAGAAAAGGAAGGCCATCAAGCACAATTTTAACTTTGAGTTGTTGCCAAGTAACCTCTTCGGTAGCAGTTCTACACCAGTATCAGGTAGCAAATAGAACTTATGTAATTGTGTTGTCAACATTCACAAGAGTGCCTATTCTGGGCAAAGTGCTATTTCATAAGAATACCAGCCTTGAGGAGCCAGAGCTTTATTCTGTTTTGTCAAATGTCTGAATTTTTATAAAGTCCCTTAATTTTTAAAACATTTTTAGATACTAGTTCAGTATAATTAATGTACGTGTGTGTGTGTGTCTGTGTGTGCGTGTGTGTGTTTTATGGCCATGCCTATTGAAAGTTATGATAAATAACTCAGAGTGAGAGTTTGGGCTTCTGTGGATAGCACTGGTGCTATCTGAGCACTGGTGCTCAGGTTTAGTGTGATGAGACATCCTGAATTCTACTTTAGTTACCTCCCGATCTGTAGATAGGACTGTACTGCTGTCTTCTGTTGAGTTGAGTTTGCCAGAGTTTGAGCTTCTCTGAATCCAAAGTGAGGGTGTTAACATTGGAGTAACCATTGCGGATTGTTGTTTGGGGAGGCAGGAGTGGGTATTTTTAAAGTTTTATACTCAAGTAGCATTTTTTAAATGAAAACTTTGTTTGTGCTGTTCCTTGTGGCATGGTTTCCAGATCCCTTACTAGCCCAGCCATTTTCTTCCGAATGGACTCTGAGTGCCTAATGTGGCCCACCAGAGCCTGCAGAGAAAAATATAATATAATCCTGCTCATTTGGATGCCAGACTTTTGTTAGCATGGTCTTAGATTGAGTTGGCTCCTTTATCATGTTGGCTCAGATAAACCTTTTGGTCAACCCAAAATGAAATGAAACCCTAACTAAGCCCAGAGTCTCCCATCTCATGTTTCTCTCACATTTAGTCAAAATGCGAGTTGATCTCTGATGCTTTTAGATTTTTATTGATTTCAGACAATGTTAAGAGTTTCATTTTGAATTCATTATCTGGGTTATGATCTTCTTCCCAAAATCCTCTCTTTTGTTTCTATTACCCAAAAGGTTTATATTTTCCTTGTTTATTTTATTAAAAAGTTGAACAAAATAGCAACTTGTTCTCTATATGGCCTTCCACAGGTTCTCTACAGTTCACTAAAGCGTAACAATAAGAACGCTGACGCTATGTCTATGGTTCGTTCACTGTTCAGAGGTTGGAGACTTAAACTCCTTTGAAGTAACTTAGCGTTTTCTTAATATTTAAAGTCTTTTCCTCTTTGGAGGACTATGTCGAAATGTCACATATGAATTGTAGTTCTACCTGCCTTTGTTTATTAGCATTACCACATCTTCCCTAACATCTGTTGATTCCTTTGTTCCAAGCTCCCCAAAAAGAGGTTAAACTTTCTTGTGTTACTGTACCATTACTATGACCCTACTTAACCAGTGAATTTTTTAATTAAAAAAATTAATAAGTTCAACATCAGAAATCCTATTACTTGAATTCACCGTTTTTCTTTGACCCTACTTTCTCAGCCAGAATTCAATACATTTAATCTACAAAATTGAAAATGGGTTGGTTTGTAAGTTTGGATTATAACAGATATGATGCTTTTTTAAATGTATAATGGCAACAATATTAATCTATAATCCATAAAGTACTTATTTATAATTGTTTTCTTATATGTGTCATAACTGTGCGTTATTCTGTATATTCTGGCTGCGCCTCCTTGTAACCACTGCTGCATTTTCAGGATGACTAGCCTGCATCCCTAGGATAAAGCCGCCTGTGTCTCATTGGATGTATTATGTTGCCTCCAAAACTTTCTTTAGCCAAATGCACCCAAAAGTCACTGGAATGGTTGTATTATTTTCTGGTTTTGTAACTGAAAAATATTGGTTGTCTCTGTTTGGGGACTTAGGTGAATTCTTTACTAATAGCAACGATGAGTTGAGAGGGTTTATATTTAAGAGTACCTGAGCATGATTCAAATATAAGTCAAATGTATATCGAGTCTTTGTTCATAACTAGTTTATATTTTTCCTAATTTTTTATTGTAGTCGGTTTCATAAGATAGTATTAAATACCCTAAAACAAAATGAGCTCCTGTAACCACCAGTTGTTAGAATGGAACATAGCAGTAGCCAAGTGGTTAGGCATGAGTTATAGATAATTAATTTTTGTTTGTTTGTCAAAAATATGGGACAAATTACACTCCAGAGTCAGGTGGACGGCAGTTGGCTAGCAGCTGCATACTGGATACTGAGATTCTGAGCTGAATTGTTTTTCAATAGTTCATTGTTGATAATGGCATTAATCTTATGTACCAGGTGCCATGCTGGACATTTTATATACATTACAGTAATATTTATATCCACCATGGAAGTCCATTCTCAGAGCCTAAAGCCATTTAGTAGGTGGTGGGACAAACTCAAGTCTGTCTCGCTCTTTCTCCAATCTGCAACAGTGCACACTCCTCCCTTGAATTATTAAAAGAGTTTAAAGCAAAACTCTAATATGAAAGTAATGTTTAACCTGACCTTTAATAGGCAAGTAAAAAGTAAGGAATTGATTTTTTTTTTCCTTTTTTTTTTTTTAGCTGAGTTGGGTTATTTGGCTCCCAAAATTTCTAACCAGAAATGATATGATTTTGTTGTTGCTTTGGGGTAAAAATTAAGACTTTAAATCTAATTGCTATTAATCCTTTATACTTTGAAAAGAAAGGAAGTATGTGTGGTATATTACATGTGATTTTTTTATAGTTCACTGTGATACAAGCCCAGAAGGGTCATCTCAGAGCTCACTCTCTCCTGTAGCCGTCAGTGGAAACCATTTGATCAGTACAGATGTGCTGAGGCGAAGTAAAAGGATTGCAAGCAAAAAGGTTTGCAGGTAATTTACCCAGGACATTTCATTTTCACTAGATAGATATAGGTATATATAGTTCAGAAAATATTTTGTTTGTCTTTCTATTGAGAATCATATTTGAATCATAATTTTAAAAAATCTCCTCTGCTTTTATAGTCTTATTAGTCAAATGCCCTTTATACATCTTCCAGAGAAAGATTCCTAATTTGAGTCCACTTTGCTTGCTTAAAATCCTATTTTATGTTGATGTGTATAATTTTAAAATTTCCTGTTAATTTAAAAAGCTAGCCTATTCTAATAATTCTAGTTTATAGGTGACTAACTGTTGTGATAAAAAGGAAAGATGATTTTTATATGCAAAACAAGAGTGTTCATATATGGTGTCTTAAAGCTTAACTGATTTTAGAAAATTATTACTCCATTCAATTACTAGCAAGGTGATTTGCTCTGGACTTTCAAATTTAATTTTTCAAGAATTTCTCCAGTTTTTATGCTGTAAACTGACTTTTTTAATTTCACTCTTCTTAGGGTGGAATCAGGAAAAGCAGGTTGCTTCTCTCCTAAAATCAGTCGTAAAGAAAAGGTTCGAAGATCTCTTCGCTTGAAATTTAGTCTGGGGAAAAGTAGCAAAGATGTAGTAAGTGTCTTTCACCATTTCATTGATGTTCACACGAGCATAGAGCTGTAGACTTGATGCTAAAAGACCCTCTCAGTCCTGCCTCTCCTCTGTCTACTGTCCCATTCTCTACTCTTTATACCAAACTCTTATACTTGAGTTGCTGTCTCCAGTTCCTCCTTTTTTATTCTGCTTAAATCGATTCCAGTGAGGCTTTCATCCCCAACACCCTCATTAGGTCACCCATGAATTCAACATTGCTCAAACCAGTAGACAAATATGAGTCCTTGTTAGACTTGACCTGGCTGACCATTGCTCTTTTTTGGCATACTTTCTTTCACTGCTTCAAGGACACTTTACTTTCATGATTTGCTTCCTTCTTCACTGGTTACTTTTCTAATTCCTTTACATTGGAATACCCAAGCTTTGTCCTTGGACTTCTCTTTTCTCTCTGCACTCACTCAAGGTGATCATCAGCTTTAATCATCATACACTATTTACTTAAGACTTCCAAGTTTGTATCTCCAGCCCAGAAGGCTCTCCTGAACAACCTGACTGATTCCTAACATCTACCTACTTGACTTCCCCACTTGGATGTCAATCCAATAGATGTCTCAAGTGTAACCTGTCCCAGATAGAGTTCCCAAGATGCATTTCTTCACTGCCGCTGTTTCTCCGCTCCTCCCCCTCACTCCTAACCACACTTCCGCCTTCAGTCTTCACCATCTCAGTTATGGCAGCTCATTCTTCAAGTCTCTTAGGCCAAAAACTATTCAGCCATTCTGGACCCCTCACTTCTGCTCTCAGGCCCTGTCTAAACCATTAAGGAATCCTGTCATACCTCTGCTTTCAGAGCATATCCAGACTGACCAGTTTTCACGGTATTACATCTCGAACCTTCTCTAAGTTCTGTCAACTCAAACTTGGTTTGCTGCACTAAGCTCCTACTAGAGGGCTACCTGCTTCTACCTTGCTGCACTACTGTAGCCAAAATTATCCTTTTAAAACCCAAGGTAAGTCATGTCACTCCTCTGCTCAGAATCTACCAGTGACTCCTCATTTCACTCTGAAAACAACCAGAGTTCTTACGTTGACCTGCAACGCTCCCCATGATCTGTACCTGGCCCACCTGTCTGAGCCCTCCTGCCACTCCCCCTTCTGTCCACTCTTGCCTCCTTGTTATTTGTCGAATGTGCCAGACCTGGCTTCAGCCTTAGACTGGCATTTTCCTCTCACTAGAAAGTTCTTCCCCCTTATGCCTTCATGACTCTCACCCTCATTTTTCTTTACTCACAAATCATCTTCTTCTGATCACTCTGTTTAGTAATACCCTACCCTTCACTACTCCATATCCATCTTACCCTGCTTCCCTTTCTCCACAGCATTATCACCTTGTACATTGTATATTATACAATATAATCTACTGTTTATCTTGTTCTGGTCAAAATTCCCCATCTAGAATGTAAATTCCATGAAGGTAAGATTTTGGTCTGTTTTGTTTTGCTTTTCTTTTACTTTTGTGAACAGGCCCTGGCACAGAGCCAGCACAAATTTTTTTTCCTTTTTTTTTGTAATGAATATATGGGGCTTTTATTTTAGATCATAAAATATCAACTAATAGCCAAGTCAGATGCTTGCTGTTTTCATCAGCATGCATGCAAGTATATTTGTGTTTGCTATAAAATTGTTTCTCAATTAGATGTATCATTCTTATTAGCTGTAGAGGATTCTGATAACTATAAAAAATTTAAAACTTTGTCTTAATATCTTGAATTAACTAGGTTTATTTCTTAACCAAAACTTTTTCAATTTTTCTTTTCTGTACAGAATGGGTGTTCTGGTGTCAATAGATGTGAAAATGTTGGTCGACGACTTGCAAATCAACAAAATTTAAAAAATAGGATTGAATCTGTAAAAACAGGTCTGCTTTTTAGCCCAGATATTGATGAAAGATTAACAAAGAAAGGTACGTTTACATGATGTTATTAGAGTATTACCCCAAAGGTCTACTTTAGTTGCTTCTTAAATAAATTTTTTTCCCAGCTTTATTGAGATCAAATTGACATACAACCTTTAGTTGCTTATTTAATGATAAAATATATTGAGTAACTTACTATTCTAGAAATTTAAAATTTGTGTTTGAATAGTGAAAATATTTGAATTGGCAATGTATTTTTCTGTGAACAGTTGGAGGATGCTTATAAATGTAAATATGAAAATGTTTGATGTTTTTATATTAAAAATTATTTCTTTCAACACAAATCTTTAATTTATTGGAATTAAATGCTTAGTACCTTTATTTGCCACGTATTTGGACAATATTGCAAAAGTAAGTCAAATATAAATGATTAAAAACACTGAACTGCTTTATTTTAGGTTCAAAAAAGATCAGTAAGTCTGAGGAAAACTTATTAACTCCAGAGCGACTAGATAGAACAAGTTACCGGATGTCTTGGACAGGACCTAGTAATTCAAGTTTTCAAGAAATAGAGGCAAATGAAGCTTCTCCAATAGAAGGAAATCTTGAGGTGGAAAACTCTTCTTTGGAGTCTGACAGTACGGTTGAAAAGTCACCTGTTAGTTCATATGAACTCACCCCTTCTAATGTACACAGTAACCAAAATAGCAACACAACTGGAAGTTCTCTTAGTGGGGATGAAAATAACTTGACCACAGAGACCTTGGTGAAAATTCAGAAAGCATTTTCTGAATCGGGAGGTAATCTTCATTCATTGATAAATCACAGGCAGTCATCAATAACTAATGTGGGGAAAGTAAAATTAAATGAAACGTCTTCTATGGAATATAGCCCAGAGAAAAACCTACTTGAAACTAATGATTTGACTGTGATAGAATCAAATGAACACTACACTAGTAAAGATGAAAATAGTTTTTCAGAAAGAGACTTCTCATCACATCCAACTCAAAAATTGGATAAAGAAGCAACTATGAAATGTTACTCAACTCAGATGAAGATGGAACATGAAAAAAGCATTCATTCAAATATACCAAAAGATCATTTAAGCAAAGAAGAATTGCCCAGTAATGAAGAAATAAAGAAACAACAGTCCCCAAGGGATAAACGAAATACTGAATTAAAGGCGAACGAGGATCTGATTGAAGAGAACTTACAGACATGCACAGCTTATAGGGAGGACACGGCTAACGCCTCTTCCTCCGAGCAGAGTACATGCAACATAACAAACTTGTCAAAACCTAGAGTTGTGAGAATTGTTAAACAGCAATCACTCGTGGAAACACGTGATAAAATGGTTTCTGAAAGTTTACAAATGACAGAGCAGGGGAAGGTTTCAGACCACATACAGTGGTTTAACAAGCTTTCTTTACATGAACCGAATAAGACAAAAGTAAAGTCACCTCTTAAGTTTCAGCGAACGCCTGTCCGTCAGTCTGTCAGAAGAATTAATTCTTTGCTGGAGTATGGCAGACAACCTGTAAGGCATAAACTGGCAAGTGTCGGTGACGCCACTTCTCCTCTGGTTAAATCAGTGAGCTGTGACAGCGCTCTTTCCTCTTGTGTAGAAAGTACAAAGTCAAAAGATTCCTCTATTTCATGTCCCAAATCAGGTCCTCAAGAACAGAAGTCGGCATCGTGCAAACAGTCAAATGCTGATGCAGTCTCAAAATCAAGCTTGGAGTTAACTTCTAAATCTTTCTCACAGATGAAGAGGCTCCCGGACTCCGTGAATGCTTCTCTTGGGTCTACCAGAGTTTGTCAACAGGAAGTGAAATCGGATGGCCAAATTAAGGTTCCCTTGGATGATCTGACAAATCATAATATATTAAAATCTGTCATAAATAATAATATGGGCTTTTCTGGGATAAATAACAGGATCCTTAGGAAACCTTCAGAAAGAGAAAGAATCTGGTATAAAGGGTCTCCAAAAAATCCTATTGGAAAAGCTCAACTATTGCCAACAAGTAAACCTGTGGACTTGTAATTGCTAGGAGTTGTCGTTAATGTAAATAAAATTAGCAATTGGTGACATGACTTGCAAGGTAATCCACATGTCAGTCTGTAGCTCAGGATTATTGCTGTGCGTATCTATCCAAGCAACTTGGATTCTTATGCTTACATAAATGACTTTGTTCTTCTTAATTATGGCAATACTTAAACTTTTTAATTTTATTTTGATCTCTTAAAGCAGAGTTTACGCTTTTTTAAAGAAATTGTTGACTGAGTTTATAAGAAATTAATTTTGAGGGGGAGGTAGTGGGAGATTAGCCCTGAGCTAACATCTGCTGCCAGTCCTCCTCTTTTTGCTGAGGAAGATTGACCCTGAGCTAACATCCGTGCCCATCTTCCTCTATTTTATATGTGGGACGCCTGCCACAACATGGCTTGACAAGTGGTGCGTAGGTCCGCGCCTGGGATCCGAACCGGCAAACCCTGGCCACCGAAGTGGAGTGCGCAAACTTAACTACTATGCCACCCAGCCAGCGCCTATAAGAAATTAATTTTTGAAAATTGAATGAATTTTATTTTTTAAGTGTGATAGGAAGAGTGGAATGAGTTGTGCCTAATGCCCTGTTTTTCCTCTTAAGTCATAAGGTTTCTACAAGAAATTTCTAATGCATAAAGGGAAGAGATAAGCCCTGCAAATCGTATTTCTTGAGTTACGTTTATGTTCACTGTCTTTACTAAAACCCCTAGATAGTAATATGCTCCAATAGCATCTTCATCCTTTCTTCCTATTTGGCGCAGTGTAATTGTTTGTCTTGCCTGTAGGTGTGTACAGTGTGTTCACTGAATAAGCATAATGGTGATCAGAGTGACTCACGTGTGCTCATGTAGTGTGATGCTGTAGAAGTAACTGATGACTTTGAAGCCATACCATATTGTTTAAGTTAATTTGCACAAATACATTTGTGTCTGTTTTGTCCAATATAGAATTTAAAATTATGTAAGGAGGAATAATTAAGCTTGGAAAATTCTAATCATGGTGATTTTCTTATATGCAGATGCTTGATTTTAGAATTTGAAATAGTCGCACCTCTGTACATTTACCTTGGATTCTTATAAAAAGCCTATGATGGTTTTGTCTTATGTGTAAATGTTATTTATTTAGCATAGACATTAAAGACAACTTTCTGGAAAATGACTGCCTGAGACTCTAATGAAATTCAAAATACCTTTTAGAATTTGTTCCAGTTTGTCAAGCACGTCTATCTAAATTTTGTATTTTAAATTGTTAGAAATCACAAATCTTGAAGGAAAGAATAATATCAACAATAGAGGATATTTGCTGAAGTTTTAGAGGAGGAGTGTGCAGGCAGAATCAACCACTAAAGAGAGTTGTGTGGGTCAGTTGTCAGAATGCCACATTCGGATGTTGGCAGACTAGAAGAGCCCTGCACACCAACTCAGAGCCATCAGACTCACAGCGTGTGTCTAGATGAGGAACTCAGAGGCACCAGATGTTTGCTTTACCAAGTTATGCTTGATAGCAGTACATCTGTTTCATTTCAAAGCTCTTTCCTGTTTCTATATTTATTACCTAGGAATCAGCCTTTTCTCAGAACTAGAAAGTATTTGACTTACATAAAGACTGTGAAAATCTGTTGATTTTCAGGTTTTCAGATCTGAAACAATCATGTTTATCTGACATCGAAATAGGTTTGTAATATAGACTGGATATGAGTTTCAGATATTTATAGTATTTCTAATAGTAAGTACAGACAGAAAATATTCATAAACTCTGAAATTATGTTGCCTGGTTCAAAGCAATTTTTTAAACTTTTAAAAATGCATTAATGTCATTTTATATCCGGGGGTTGGGCGACATGTTGAATTGGAGGACTAATTCAGTAAGAAGGCATAGGAGACTAACTGTACACATCACCTGAATTAGAGGCTTTTCTAAGAGATGAATCAGTAATCAACATGAAAGATATTAAAAAAAACAAAACCCACGTCACTCCCATTTTTGTTAATGAAAGCTTCAATACAGAGTATAGGACTGAAAGTGAATAGTTTAGAGTGGTAGTAATTGGAGAATTAGGAAAGTTGAGTTTCAGACTTGATTTAACCTCTGTTTTCATTTTATACAAAATGGGGATAATAATGCTACTAACCTCATGGGAATATTTGATCAAATGATATACAAACATACTTAAAATTGTCTTGGACATGTGCAGTAACTTAAGGATTATTTTCACTTTGTTCTTACAAGTAAGTAAAGATCTAATGTTAATGTGATTGTTAGGAGCAACAAACTACAATTACATAGAACTTAGTAGGTTGCTTGGCAACATTCTATAATCACTAACAATTTATAAGGATTTTGATAATCATCAAGCCCAGGATATATATGATAGATGTTTTTAAAATAGCAAATTTCATCTGAAGCATAAACATTTTGGTGTATTTCGGTCAAATTTTCATTCAACACAAAAGCAGTAAATTGTAATGACTTCTCCATTTTTCGAAGTACAAAATGAAGGTAACTGAACAATGTTAAAATTCAGAATTGAAAAACAAACCCTCAGTATGCATGAATAATAAATACTAAACCCCAGCATGGTCTTTGAGCCTGGAATCAATAGACAGTATTTGTCCTGTTGATTTACCGTGCACTGAAACAAAAAGCTGGAAACCAGGGTATCCGTGGAAGAAAAGGTGCTGGAAGGAGCGTTGGTTCCCAAGCTAAAGGCCACATGTCTCCTGAACGAATTTTGTGGGCCCCTCTTCACTGCACAAAATTACCACAGATGATGGATTTGCTGCGTAGAGCCAGGGCAGAGACCTGGCTTCTAACCTCACCAAGTTAGTTATTCTCAGACCCCCAGTCTTGATGAAAGAAATTTGCAGTACTATATTTACTGTATGGTTTACATTTCAATTTTTGTATTTGAACAAAATTCAAATGTTCAAGATTGCTCTATGAATCTTTAACAAAAAAATTTGAGTCTACTTGGATAAATTTCTGCAGTGTGCCAGGAGTATGGTTTCTTTTCAGGCCAAAGGAATTCTGCTTGATAGTTGATGTGGAAATTTAGAAAAAACACTCAGAACTAATATTCTTAGAGGTTTTCACGTGCTTTTGCTGTATCACTTTGATAGAAGTTTCTAGCATCTTATATTAAATATCCCCATAGTTTTCCTGCTCAATGAAAGGGCTCCTGAAAACCCTTATGATATACCCTATCACTGCCATCATTACAAGTTCTCCGAACCTCTTCATCTTTTGTTTGTCTGTCCTACCATTGCCCCATTGCCTCTTCCTTCTTCAAGCTAAAACTCAAAAAAATAGCTGGAAGGTGGCAAAATTAACAGTGTGCTAGTAGGGGCGAAGGACAGAAGTGGATATGGCACATTGTTTAGATAATTGCTTGAGAAAAGGTGACTTAATTCCACAGAAATCGCTAGACGGAGAGGGTCTCTAGGAGACGCGTACCTGGAATGTGTGGGTTGAACGCTGCCTGACAAGGCACCAGCATCTCGCTTGCATTCTAGGGAGTCCGGGCAAGGCGGCCTCCACCTGCTGAAGGAGGGGCCGGGGCGGAGCTAAGATGGGATGCGGAGGGAGGTGACGCAAGAGCGATCCCGAGCGCCCCGCACCCCGCCCGCCCCCCACCAAGGCCCAGACTGCAGCAGGCTCCTCTGGCTGCCCCTCGGTGAGTCCTGCGCTGATGCCCGCTCGACCTCCTGATGCCGCCCGAGACAAGCGGGTTTTTCTTCGGGATCGGGAGTGGGGGAGGGCATCCTGCTGAAATCCTTGAGCTGGAGGCTGGGGGCAGACAAAGGATGGTTGCGGGATTAGGAGGTTCGGCTCTAAATCAGAGGGAAAGAGTACTGAGGAAGGAGATTGGGTAGCTGTAAATCTGGTGTGGGCTGGGGGTGTAAATGAAACAGGAAGACATCCTGCGTTCAGAGCGGACGAGGGAAAGATGGAGATGACTGGAGAAGCTGGTGTCTGCCTCCGGCCTTTTCCGTCAGAATTGCAGGCTTTGCTGTCTCAGCTCTTTGGGGAACAAGGTTATATATCCAGGAGTGGCCAGAAAAACCCTGTTCTTTATAGGAAAAGAAATTTGGAGTTATGAATATTTCCGTTTCAGGGAAGAAAATGCATGCCCCGCCCCCCCCCCCAAGAATGATCAAAAAGGATTTGCACGGCCGCTGCCTGCAGCGTCCCTCCTAAAGAGGGTCAACAGCTGCAGAGGGAAGCGGCATGAATATTTGTCCCCTTGTTCTGCAGGCTTCTGGTTCCATAGAAGCCAACATTTAGGACAGGCTGACTGCAGACTAGTTTTCTCCTTCACCTGTTCTGTCTTCCCTGTCATCACTACCGCTTCCCCAAATTCTAACCCCCAGGACCATCAGGCAATGTTGTCAATATAACTGCGATATAGGGGGCTCTGTGCCTGGCATCGTTCTGATCCTTCCTGCATGTGCTCCCACACTTATCCTCGCCACAACCCTGTAAGACAGATGCTTTTCTCATCCCGTTTTTGCAGAGGAGGAAGCTGAGGCATTTGGCCAGGATCACCCAGTTATTACATGGTCAACAAGCCTACCTCGTCTCTCCCAGATGCAGAGCAGGCCTGAGTGGCATGTACTTTCAGCCCCGCTCAGGATCTCAAACGTATTAGATGTTTCTAAGCTAAGATGTTCCCTTCCACCGCTCCTAACCTGCTGTGACTTTTCACCGTTTGCAGCTTCCTAACTCCTTCCTGTGAGCCTTTCCTCCCCGAGACTGGGAACACTCAGGCTGTCCCCTTCTCTGTCTCTTTCTCAAAATTGAAGCACATTTTTGCTGTTTGTTTGTTTTAGTAAGAAGGCGATAGTGCTGGGTTTAGGGGTAATGCAGAACTTTCAGGGAGCTGCAAGGAAGATAAAAAATGAGTGAGAACTGCCATTCCAGTCTAGCCTTCCCAAGAACGCAAGCCAGAGGGCATTGGCTATCTCGGACTGTTTTGTTTCTTTAATACCATCCCACAGCAGATGTCCTGCCTGGAGTGGTCACCTGAAACAAAAACAAACCCTTAAGGATTTGTCCTCACAGTCCTTTTCTGGGTGGTCCTTGAGTCACTCCCTGGAGTGACTGCATGATTACATCGTCAAATTACCAATTGTGGCCAATCGATATATGTTTGGTCTCTTTCCTGCAGGTTAAAAATGGTCTCCAGGATGGTCTCTACCATGCTGTCTGGCCTAGTGTTTTGGTTGACATTTGGATTTACCCCAACATCTGCTTATAGCCCGAGGACCCCTGACCGGGTCTCAGAAACAGATATCCAGAGGCTACTCCACGGCGTTATGGAGCAGTTGGGCATTGCCAGGCCACGGGTAGAGTATCCAGCTCACCAGGCCATGAATCTTGTGGGCCCACAGAGCATCGAAGGTACTTACTGTGTTCTGCCAGTTTGAGACTTCCGTTAGCATTTAAAATTATTAACACATATTGAAGAAGCTCTACTTCCTCTGTTTTCCCTTTCTTCTTTTTCTGCGTTGTATCTACATACAAACATCCGTGTGAGAGTCTAAGTCCCATGAGATCAGGGACATTACCATCTAATTCACAGCCAGAGCCCTAGTGTCTGGCACAGTCTGGTACATGAATATTTACTGAGTGAATAAAGGAGCATCTAGTGTTATCCCTGAAGGATGGTTAGAACCCAGACCCCACATCTTCGCCCGTACTGATCTTCGGGAAATTGTGTCCCCCAGCTGGCTGCCTCGTTGAGCCACTGCCAGCCAGTACCTGTAAAACGTAGGACCTGCGGGATCCTCAAAACATAGGACCTGCGGGATCTGATTTGATTCTTACGAATGACACCATAGAAACCCAAAGGGATCCAAACGAGATACTGACATTGAGTTTATGTCAAAAACTTTAAAAAAATATTTAAAAATATAACAAATGTTAATTAAATTGTTTTTGTGTGGCAAGATCATTTTCCTCCAAGATTTTTCTAAGCCTCTGGCAATGTGGTTGTAATACTTTTCTTAGAAAGCAGTACTCTGTTGTTCAATGATTTATTTATGGAGAGAATCTGAATCTGGCTCTTACTAGCTGGTGGCGAGCAGCTCTTAGGAGCAGCTGCCTTATTTCCACGCCTGGCTTTGTGTCCTCTCTGATTCTGAAGGATCTCTTCCTCCGCTGAGGTGGAGCCCTAGGGCAATAGCATGGTTAGTTTAGGTTAAACACAAGGCAGCACTTGAGGTATTTGCCTACGGGAATGAGTCCTAAGGAAAAACGTGAATTCTTTCTCTGAGTTTTGTCAAAACACACACCCAGCAAATGCTATTTCTTGTAGATTGATTATGCATAATTTTGCCTGTGTCTATAATTTCCTAAAAATGCTGTCTACCTTTGGGTCCTGTGAATGCCATGGATATTGTTGATATGTGATTCTCGTTTCTGTCTTGATACCCATAGTTTTAAGCCATCGAGTAAAACTAGCTCTGTGGGACTGTGGTCTGTTTAGGTTGGCGTTTGAGTCCAGGAACGGATTAACACAGGTGATGTGAGTCAGCGAGCGTACGAACCTCGCACAGGGCTTGAATCAGAGCAGATCAGACAGGGCTTCACACCACCGCTTTTATGGAGACTCGAAACCCTTCCCGGCACCTGCCTCCTGTTGTTTCAAGCTCCCCTGTCCATTTCAGACCAGCTCCTTGGAGACAGTCAACACCTGCCCTTTTGATGCAGGAAGTGCTTGGTTAGTCACCCAGCTGCTGTCATGGAGAAGGCTTTCCGAGTTTCCATTAATACCTGCAGCCTGATCATCTGTGTGGAAAAGAAATAGCAACTCCCTGGGCATTAAAAGCCTGTGTTTATCGCCAGCCTCATTTTCTTCACTGGGTCTCCAACTATTTAGCGCCTGCCCTGTGCCAGCCATTGTGCAGGAGCCTGGGGCAGCTCTGCCCTAGGGGATTCTCAGTCCTGGGGTGGGAGCGAGAGGGGAGGTTGTTACAGTGCGTCAAGGCAAGAGTTTTAGTAGATGTACAGAGAAGCTGCTGCTCTGGAAGCAAAGAATCGGAGTAATTTATTCTGCTTGGGAGTGGCTGGGGGTGGCTGTAAGGAAATGCTGCTTTGAAGAAGCAACGTTTGACCTGAGTTTCAAAGTTTGAATAGGAATTCATCAGGGAAGAGCCAATGAAAAGGCATGGGGGTATGCAAGAGCATGGATTATGACACTTTCCAATTAAAAACTCTGTTTTCATCATTACCCTTGGGGTGATGTGCGGTCATTGCCACGTTAGGTCTCCTCTAACAGTGTCTGTGGAAGGGAGGAATATTGGCTTGTGTTTTAGTTTTCCATTACTGTGTAACAGACAGCATCTTAATGCAGTACCCAGGAGCGTTGTAACACAATATCCATGTATTATCTCATGGTTTCCTTTGGTCAGGAGTTGGGCATGGGCTTGCTGAGCCCTCTGCTCAGAGTCTGATCAGGCTGAAATCAAGGTGTTGACCAGGTGCTGGCCAGGTGCCATAGTGGTTAAGTTTGTGTGCTTCAGTTTGGTGGCCCGGGGTTTGCAGCTTTGGATCCTGGGAGCAGACCTAGTACCACTCGTCAAGATACACCGTGGCAGCATCTCACATAAAATAGAGGAAGATTGTCGCAGGTGTTAGCTCAGCGACAATGTTCCTCGAGCAAAAAGAGGAAGATTGGCAACAGATGTTAGCTCAGGGCCAGTATTCCTCACACACAAAAAAAGGTGTTAACTAGAAATGCAATCTCAGCTGGAGCTTGGAGGGGGGTTCCTCTTCCAAACTCATTAAGGTTATTGGCAGAATTCAGTTTCCTGCTGTTGTGGGACCGAGGTCCCCTTTTTCTTGCTGGCTGTCAGCTGGGGTCCCTCTCAGCTCTTAGAGGCCACCCTCAGGTTGTAAGCCACATGGCCCTCTCACAACATGGCAGCTTACTTCGTCAAAGCCAGAGGAAGAATACCCCTTTAGTCTCCTAATTATAATGTATAATTATGGGAGTGACTCTCGCATCACCTTTGTCATTTATCAAGGGGGCACTATCCCATTAGATTCACAGCTTCCACCCACACTCAAATGCAGAGGGTTCTGCAGGGCATGTACACTAGGGTGGGAATCTTGGGGGTCACATTAGAGTTCTGCCTGTTACGGCTTGGATGAAAACTAACAGAGAGAAAGTAGTCCAAAGACTTTGGGGAAAAAAGAAACAAAATAAGAAACTTGGATTTTTCCCAGTCCTGAACCTTGGCATTTAATTTGTTGAGTGGTCTAATACTTATTTATGTGAGTGTAGCATCATTTCCACTCGTCTGTTTGTTTGCATTGTCTCTGCTCAGACATTCACTCCTGCTGATTCCCAGGCTTCTGACAGATGGAAGCAGTATCTTCTATAGCCCTTCCAACATTTATTTTAGGATTTTATTGTGAAGGACCAATTTAGAAAAACTTTCCTCTAATTTTTATAAAAAGAATATACGTAATACACGAATTCTGATGTGACTTTTAACACACATTTAACATAGACTGTTCCCAAAGATGCCCGGATTTAAGTGCCAGCTCCATCATTTATTAGAGATGCGACCTTGAGCAAATTACTTAACTTCTCTAAGTTTCCGCTTAGCTGGGGGGTAGGATTTAAATTTACTCACGTGCAAGCAGGTAATATTCCAGATCAGAGAAGCAAAAATAAAGTTTCAGCCTTCATGACTGCACTGCTGTGAAATCATTTCTGAAGAATCATCATCACCTTAGATGACAATTACTGGACACTACGATCCTTACAGGCTAACACGTGGCATGTAGAAGACAATTTTCTCTTATTCTGTCTAGTCTGTAATTAATTGTGTGATTTTGAGGTTAATCTCATTATTGAAGATGTATATTAGCTCTCAAACATAGGATTATAAACTAGCTTTTTAGTATAGGAGGTAGTATCAGTACAAATTACTATTAGGTTACTGAGATCATATATCCCGTTGAAAAAAATTCCTCCTTTGATTCCATATCTCTTCCAGTTACTGTTCGATTTTTCTGCTCTCCGTCCCAGCATCCTTTCGACACATGCTAATTGTACGTCCTTACCTCCCGTTCTGTCCTGGTCCATTGTTGTCCACTGTTCCCACCACTCACTTTCCAGGTCAACAAGTATTTCTTGAATGCCAGGTGCTGGTTCAGGTACTGAGGAAATAAACATGAACCTCGAAGAGTGGCGGGGCACAGGAGACATAGTCTCTAAATAAACAGATAAGTAAAATATATGTCAAATGGCTGTAAGTACTGTAAAAATGTAAAGCAGAGGAGGGGGATCGAGGAAAGAACTGAAATAGGGGTAGGGGGCTCCTCACTGGGAAGGTAAGCAAAAATCTGAGGGCTGAGAGAGTGAGCTGTGTGATGTTTGAAGAGGTTCCAGGCAGAGACAATGCGAGTGCAGAAGCCGTACAGTGGGGCAAGGAGCTAGTGTGGGGAAGCCCAAGACTCAGGAGAGTAGGAGATGAGACTGGGGTAATGGCAGGAAGCGGGGTAGGAGGTTGAGTGCGTGGAGGCAGATTGCATCATAGAGTCGTATGGTCCTGTAATGACTTTGGCTTTTCTTCTGAATGTGTGTCTGAAGCCGTTAGAGTCTTTGTACAGAGTGATGTGTTCAGCCTTGCTTCAAAAAGGATCCCTCCAACTGCTGGGTTGGAAACATTCCTGTCGGGAGGGAGGCCTGGAGTCAGGGAGATTAGATAGGAGGTTATTGTCATCATTCAGGTGAGATGTGAACAAGCATGATAGCTAGAGAAGTGGTCAGACATGGGCAGATTGTGGATATATTTTGATGTTAGGGCCAACAGGATTTGCTGGTGTGTTGGAGGTAGGAACTGAAAGAAAGAGAGAATTGAGGGTGACACCAAGGTTTTGGCCTGAGGAACTGGAGAGGAACAGTTTTCTACAAGAGGAGCAAACTGAGGATCTTCAGGGGAAGATCTCAAGTTCGGTTTTGTGCATGTTAATTTTGAGATGCCTTTTGGACTGTTCTTGTCAAGGCCAACAACTTCCATGCCAAATTCACCACATTCTGCCTTCATCCTACTCACCCTCTGCAGCATTCAGCACACTTGACCATGCCCTGCTTAAAACCCTTTTCGTTGGTTTCTTGGTTTTGGGGCCGAGGTGTCGAGACATGCCGAGATGGCACACTTTGGGCTTTCCTCATTTCCCTTTTTGCTTTAACCATTTCTTCACAGTTTTGTCTGCAGGTTCCTCCTGTTCCCCTAGTCCAGACTTTAATTCTTGAGTTCTCCAGGGCTCAGTGCTGGATCCACTTCTCTTATTCTTCTCAATTCTCCCTCTAGATGACCTCATTCATTGTCTTGACTCCAAATACCATTTCTTGGCTGATATCTCCAATATTTGTATTTTCAAGCCAAACTTCTTTCTTGTGTATCTATAGGCTTAATGGATTGCTTTATTACCATGTGCCAATCGTAATTTCTCTGCCACCACCTTCCTCAACCTGTTTATATCAATCTTTTCTATCTGAATGACCAGTGCCATCACTTGGCTATACATGCAAGCTAAAAACCTGGAAGTCATCCTTGATTTTCTCCATCACAGATCAAACCAAAATTATAAGCAATTTATTTCATTTCTGTTTCTAAAATACATCTGTCGTTTGCCTGTCCTCTCTTCTCTTTAGTCCCATTCCAAACACCCTTCTCCAAGATGCCGTGGAGTCGGGCATGGATTTCTAAGATTGTCAGCTCACTGGTCTTCCTGCTTCTACTCTTGCTTTCCTTCAAATTGTTTTCTGTGGGAAAGGCGGAGTTAAAATTTAAAAATAAATAAGTCAGATCAATGTCAATCCCATGGTTAAAATTCAGTCAGTGGCTTCCCATTGCACCTAGATAAAAATAACACTTCTTGCCACGACCTGGAAGGATCATGTCCCCTGTATGCCCTCCCGCTTCCTTTCTCACCCACCCTGGCCTCCCTTCGGTCCTTCAGTCACCCCGGGTCACACCAGTCTCTTCCTACCTCCTGTCTTTCACACGGCTTGTCCTTCCCACTCTGGGTAGCTATATCCTCCTCTTCAGGTCTCAGTTTCAAATCACCTCCTCAGAGAGGCCTGCCCTGACTGCCCTATCTGAGGAGCCCCATTCTCTGTCACAGTGTCCTTTTGTTTTTTTAAGCTCCATAGCATTTTTTGTAATTTATGTTTAATATTTGTTTCCTTGCTTATTGTCTGCCTCCCCACTGGAATCTAAGCTCCACGAGGCTATGTCTGTTTTATTTACTGATTTATTCCAAGACACATAGTAGGCACTTAGTACATATTTGAAGACTGAACATATAATCTCAGGGAAAAGTAAATATATCTGGAGACAATAGGTATGTAAGCACTATATGACATCCAGATCTGTTGAGACTCTTTTCAGTTCAAGGAAAATATTCCATTTCTATTCTGTACTTTAAAAAAATCTACCTAGAAGTTTTTGCCAAGAGCTCAGTGACGTGTGCTCAGCAAAACGTCTATTTCCTTTGACTGTGATCCCCGTGGGGCAAGGTCTGTGCCCTTGGTACAGCTGCCTATTGAGAACTGACTTTTTGCAGTTCTGGAACGAAACCAGCAGGGGGCAGACTAGACTGGAAGTCCTGCCTATCAGAGGATTCCTGAAACCTGGTGGCCAGCCTCCTGCCTGTTGATTGCTCTAAGCGGTCACTGCGGAGGAAGCATTTGCCAAAAACATCCAGGGAGGATCGGGGGTTATTTTTTACTTCTTCATAGGCACCTTAAATATGACTTGGTAAAGAGCATCTTTCAAATGTATAAATTCTTAGCCCAAAGCAAAACAAAAACACAAAGTAAAGACAAATAGGGACCAACTTGATTTATAGAGAGGAAACGTTGCTTTGATGGCAAGGAGACCCAGGGTTGAGTCTCGGCCATACTATTTATTAGCTGTGCATGATCTTGGCAACTTCTCTGAGCCTTAGTTTTCTCATGTATCAAATGCGGCTTCTGGCCCGCTCTCTTGTGTGCAGTAAGGGGGTGCTGTTGGTAACCGAATTGCAGGCTTGGCCCCTCCTCTCGCTTGGTGGATTATCGACAACACATTTTCAGTCCTTGGTAGCTTTCCCCGGTATTGTTTTTGATTACCCGGCCAGTTAGCAACACAGTGCAGATACGCTTCCAGACACCTGTATTTCAGCAGCGCCATCTTCCCCTGAGCCCAAAGTTGCTCATTGGCCCCTATGACATAGCCAAATGGCTACTGTTGTTATATTATCCCTGGAAACAAATAAAGCCACCAGCTGTCCAAGGGGTTGGTTCAGAGAGCCGTTTGCCATGGGATAGAGACTCTTGGGAGTCAGAACAGGCTCTGCCAACTGGCACTCATGTTGGCCTTGGATGAATCCAACCAGAAAATGTGCTTTAGTTTTCGGAATGTTAACAGCTTCAGGTCAAATAGTTGTTCCAGTGCCCCGGGTTCATTTTCCCCACACTTCCAGGCCAGCAGGTATCTAGCACTGTGATGACACCAGATATCGAGCCACTGACTAGATATTTATAAATGTCTGAAAAAATTTTAAACCTATATTGCCAAACATAAAAATACCCAAATTCTTTTTTATAATACTGACTTTTGGACCTCGCTTTTTTCATTTCAAAATAAAGAGAACCGAGACTATTTTCTTAACAAATATCAAGTAGAAAAAGAGTCCTTTGTAAGATAATGTCTATTTGAAGGGGCAGATCTAAGGAGCCTTTACTTAGCCCACCCTTGGCCTGCGTATAGGAGCTGCAGTGCCTCCATGTTGCCACAGGGTGACAGCAGTTGCCTCCCATTTGAAGGATGGAGCGGAGAGAGACTTAAACGTTGAACAGGACAGAGACCTCACTTGGTTTCTGGCTCTCCTCTCTCTGCAGCTGGAGGAAGGAGTGGGGCTGATCTTGACCCCAGTATCCTGCCTAAAATCTTTTTGTAGTGCATCCCCATCCTGGAGGACCCAATGAGAGCTGAGGGTTTGAAGACTGTCTTTGAGTGGCCAGGGCCTCATTTGGCCCATGTACTTTGAGGTTCCATAGGCCCACCTGAACTCAAATCCTTAAAAACGTCCCTGGGTGATTTCAGTTTTTTGTTTTGGGCAATTGCACAGATGGTGATAAGAAATTCGGAAGAAAGAGAGGGAGGGTTTGGGCTTTTTAGGGGGTAGCAGGATAGGGAGATGACAATGATGACTTATTTTTATGTTGTGTTTGTGGTACTCTGGGGCTCCCAGGAGGAGGTGTCAGAAGGTACTTAGACGTCTCTGGCAGAGGAGAGATGTGTGGGTGAAGGGAGAGATTTGGGAGTTATCCTGTGTTTGTGGTGGCTGATGCTACAGGAATGGATGAAGTGACCGTGGGCCAGTATCAGGAAGAAGAGCAGAGCATCTTAGAAAAAGGCCTGGAAGACTCGATACATAAGGGCCAGGTACAAGAAGAAGAATCTGCAGAGGAAACTGAGAAAGACTGGACATCAAGGAGAACCAGAAAGATGAAGTGTAAAGAAAACAAGGAAAGAGTGTTTCAGCAAGGGGCAGCAGTCACCATTGTCCAGATCTGCAGAGAGCACATGTGAAATAAGGACCATTGGGTGTCAAGTGTTCACTGGATACAGCACACAGAAGTCCCTGGGGGCTTTGGGCAGAGTAGCGGGGCAGAAACCACAGTGCAGGAAACAGGGAAGAAGGCACAATGTAAAAATCTGTTTCCAGATTCTCAGGTGAGGGGGAGAAGACTGAGGAATAGTTGTGGAAGGAGGTGGGAGGTGATGTAGAGATGAGGAAGGTTTTTGTTTAGGTGGTTGTTTTAAGATGGGAGAGATTTGAGCTTAAGTGCTAATTGGCCAGAACCAGGGGAGGGGGGAGTAGAAGATGTGGGATGAAGAGCAGATACCCGAGTGGTACAAGTTCCCGAGGAGGTGGGAGGGGACGAGAACTGGAGCACAGGGGGAGCCCTGGGTCTGAGGTCTCTCCTCCACGGGGAAGAAAGGGAGGAGGCAGAAGCGCATCAGGATGCAGTAAAACTCAGAGGTTTTGGCCTCAGTATTTGCGATACTTTTTACTATTTCAAGCCACTTGCTCAGAATTAAAATAAGAATACAAGAATGAAATGCAGTCAGCCTCCCAAATCTATATTCTTTGCCACCTCATACATCTCACCTCACCTATATGTTTTTTTGATATTTTAAAATATCAGACAAGACTGGTTTTAACTTTGTATGAATTGTATTAGAAAAACTCACTTTTCCTCCTGTTTCCCTTTACCATCACACTCCTACCTCACTCACAGCACTTCTGACCTCAGATGTGTGGGTTTTTTCCCACCAAGCAATTCTCTGCAGCACCAGCTGGGTGTCTTACAATTAAACTCAGCTCTGACATTGTCTACCCAGAGAGAGCATCAGAGCCCACAGGTAGGGGCTCAGTCCTGCAAGAGGGCTCCCACTCCGCTCCAGAGGCCAATCGCAAGTCCAGGTTGTCACCTGTGCGTCTGACCAATTGGGCCATGAGTCCGTGATTCCCATAACCCTCTCCTCGAGTTTGATTAGTTGGCTAGAGCGGCTCATAGAACTCAGGGAAACTCTCAGTTACATTTACCAGTTTATTAAAGGACATGATCAAGGATACAGATGAACAGCCAGATGAAAAGATACATAGAGCAGGTCTGGGAGGGTCTTGAGTGCAGGAAATTCTGTCCCCATGGAGTTGGGGAGCCTCACCCTCCCGATGTGGATGTGTTCACCCACCTGGAAGCTCTCCAAACCTCTTACTATTGGGATTTTTATGGAGGCTTCCTCACATAGGCATGATCAATCATTAACTCCATTTTCAGCTCTTCTCCCTTCTCAAGAGAATAGGAGCACAGGGCTGAAAATTCCAGGCTTCTAATCCTGGCTTGGTCTTTCTGGCAACCAGCCATCATCCGGGAGCCATCCAGGATCCTACCCAGAGTCACCTCATTAGAACTAAAGACACTGCTATCCCCCAGGAAACTCCAAGGGTTTCAAAAACCCTGCATCAGAAATGAGAGTCAAAGACCAAATATTAGAACAAAAGATGCTCCTAGTACTCTTATCGCTTAGGAAATTACAAAGATTTCAGGAGCTCTGTGCAGGAACCAGGGGCAGAGACCAATATATATTTTCTATTATCTCACATGAATATAATCTAACTAGTAGTTATTTAGCAAATATATAATAAAATTTTTATATTGACATTATATAACTCCTAGATATCTTATAAAATATAATCCAAGATCAAAGGATCAAGAGAGTGTCGTCTTTGTTTGTTTTTTTTTGCTTAATAGTAATGTTTTCGTGAGGCACAAACCAAGAACAACAATGGCCATTAATCTTAATGAGCTGTTGGGGAATGCTATGTGTACATTTTATGTGACTTTGCAACAGTGTACTATTAGAAATTAGTACAGTCACTCTGCATACACAAAATATGGAGTAATGTGAATCCCCCCAAAGTAACAATTTGTCAAGAACCGTCGTTTCAAAGTAGTGGGCTTAGTAATTGTGAACAATGCTCATTGCATTTTAGCTGATAAGTAGAAGTAGTCATCATCCTTGGTCAGGATTGTTCTCGAATTACGTGAATTTTGAATCATATGAGATCTTCAGCTCATCCCTTAAATACAATGTGACTGTCTTAGAATGGCAAAGAGGTGCACAGAAAACCCGCACAATTGCTGAGATTAAATTACCTCTATCATGACTGCTAATTGCTCTGCCAGGTGTCTGACTCTGGGACAATCATTGTGAAGAGCTCACCGCCGTACAGACTGGAGCCTCAGTGAGTCTGAGCCACGGCGTGTCTTCGTGGAACCCAGGTGTATTAGTCAGGGTTCTCCAGAGAAATAGAAATAGAACAAATTAATATATAATTATATTAATATTGATTAGTATTAGTATATGATATATAATTATTTACATTATTTGTTTCTAAATAAGTCTGTCTCTATGTAGGCTGACATATAAAACTGGGCGTGTATGTTTGTTATGGTCTCTAAAGTTCATGGAGTTCATCACTTTCTAGGAGCACAGATGGAAGCAAATCGGTAGTACATCAGAGTTACTTCTCAGTGCACCGTGATGTCACTCAGATGAATGCTGTAGTGTTACAGGGCTTTCAGGTTTGTAAAAACATAGCCATAAATTACATTGACATCATATATGACCTGGGTATCTATAAAATATCGCATCTATCTCAAAATATCGGGCTGCTGTTTGACTACTGAATATTGCTGCATAATTTTCTTCTATTGTCCTGTATCCTTTTGGAGAGAGATTTAACAGGATTTGAAATGTGCAAGCTGCCTGCATAAGATGCAGTCAAATAAAGGTGGTTAAAGTAAAAAAAAAAAAAGAGAAGGAGAGAGATTTATTTTAAGGAATTGGCTCATGCAGTCGTAGGGGCTGGAAAGCCTGAAATCTGCAGGGCTGACTGACCGGTTGGAGACCCAGGGAAGAGCGGATGTTGTGATCCTGAGTCTGAAAGTGGTCTGGAGGCAGAATTCCTTCCTTTTCGGGGGCCCTCAGTCTTTTCTCTTAAGGCCTTCGACTGATTAAACAAGTCTCACCCACATAATGGAGGGTAGTCTGCTTTACTCATTTACTCTTTACTGATTTAAATGTTAAGCACATCTAAAAAATACCTTCACAGCAGCATCTAGTATGGTGTTTGACCATGCGGTTGGGCACTACAGCCCAGCCAAGCTGGTACGTGAAATTAACCATCACACCAGAGTGGATGAGCAACACAGTAATACACTTGCCATCATGCTGCTATTTTCTAAGGAAAATGATTATAATCCACGAAAAGACAATATTTTGCTTTTGAATACGTCTTTATAGATTCTGGATCTCAGACTGTCTTCATGCTCAGTGTCATGCTTGCCCCTCACAGTCACTTCCTTGAGACAGACAAGGAGGGCAGGTATTTCTTTCACATTTTACAGATGTGGGAAGAGAAACTCAGAGAAGTGACTTATCTAGGGCTGCAGCTGGTATTTCTATGTGGGTTCAGAGCCTGAACTCGACCCTGAGCTAGTTCTCTTCTGTTCCGTCCAGCACAGCGTGCTGCTTCTTAGGCTAATTGATTGAAGTTATAGTTGTGGATGGGGTTGATCTAGACCCATTTGTGAAACAGGTTTATCTTTGAGGAGGATCCTTCCTCCTGGGCTCATTGTTGATCCTTCTTTGAATCTACAGCTTACAGACGCTTTGTGAATTGGCATTTCCAAAGACACGCTGCTTACCTGCCTAGTAGAGCACAAGGTCTGCAGGAGCAGACGTGATGTCTGCCTGCTTTATGTATCTGCAGGGCCGAGACAGGACCAGGCACATAATAGGCGCTCACGAAATAGTGGTTGAAGTAACCTCGCTGTATTTGCTCCTTTGAAACAACATTGACCTCTGAGATGCCAGCAAACGAGACTAGTGTTATTCTAGTCAAGCTCATCTAGCCTGTAATACAACCTGTAAGCGCATTTGGAGCATTTAACCCAAATAATCCAAATTCACTGACTTTTCTCACATCTGCTCACTCAGGACCTCAACTTCCTACAAAGTGCCCTAAATATTTCCAGAGATGCTAGAGCACACTCCATGTATGATCCTGAACATAGTGAGCCACCCGGTCCTCCAGCCTCCAGCCACTGAGCCATTATGACCTCAGGGAGTTCTGTTGTAATGTGTTGGGTGGAGAGGGCAAGGGGAGAGGCCCTCAGTGTACCTTGGGCCCCTAAGTCCCAGAGAGTTCTTAGGAAAACAGAGCTTTCCATTTTATTTCTCATTGTTCCTAACAACCCCTCCATCCCCGACCCCTGCTTTTCATAGGATTCACGTGAGCAGTTGGGCACAGAGATAGATCTAACTAAGCATTGGGCACCACAGGGTCTAAAACTCCCTCTCTCCCCATGGGCCGTGAAGACATGATTTATTTCTGCCTCGGGGTCCGCAAGCCAGACTCCTCTTTCCCTTAGTGTGAGCTTTTCCCCAGGCGGTGTCTCAGTTCCTCATGCAAATAGGCATCTGGCAGGTGTCCTCCCAGACATGCTGTCCTATCTGAAGCCCACAGTAGGTTCAAGGTGGAACCCTGTTCCGTGTCACCTGAGAGTGCCATCTGGAAGAAGGGTCAGGCAACAAGAAGCATGCCAATTCAGGGACGCCGCAGTGACCCATTTTTCCATGGATAATTGGCAAAGTGGGTCATGCACATGTAGGAAATGAAATAGTGGTAACTAAATTTTATATAATATTTTATGGTTTGCAAAAATACTTTCTTGTGCTCTGTCTCGTTTGATACAACATTTATAACAGGTAAAAAAGTTTAAAGTTGCCCACAATCACACAGCTTGAGATTTACTAGTCAGTTGGCAAGCCAGCTGTGTTGGGTTTGAATGTGTCTCTCCCACCAGCTGTCTTCTGTCCCCATAGACTTGTATAATCCTGGATCGTTAGCTGAGAGGCTATAATGATGCTGGCAGTCGTGGTAAACCACATGCCGATTTGGGCAGATGTTGTTTCAGGGATATGAAGCTTCAGGAAGCAAATTTTCTGACAGACTGCCCTCATGGAAAAAATTGGCACAAATACCTTGGGCACCACAGTTTGTAAAGAAAGCCATGGAAGCAGGCTGGAAGGGTTTTGCGGACCACAACTTGGCACAGCAATGAAAACTAAAGCGTGCACTTTTGACCATGATGTGCCATGTGACTGGAGTAGCGGAAGGGGTCCGTGGGATGGATGATGCGGAAGGTCGTTGTGTGGGTTGCAGGAAGAGGACCGAGGCAGGAAGCCCAAGGGTTCTAGTCCTGGCTCAGACCAGCCGTGTGGCCCTGAGTAAGTCCCTTATACACTGTGAAGTTTATTTTCCCAATCGAGTCCATCTCACAGGAAAGACATGACAGTCAAATAACGTATATAAAAGTGTTTGGGACAATGTAAAATGTTCCGCAGACGGGAAGCATCATTCTCACGATCGTTACCTCTTCCATCCCACCACAAACATTTCCAGGTGTAAATGGCTTCAGGGCTGGAAGATGGTCCTATCTATGGTCATATCCAATGTTCCCTGTTCTCTGCGTCCTCCTAGGCTCAGTCTGGGGAAACTGCCCCCCATAGTCGCATGTTCAACTTTGAAGAGACCACTCTGCCTCCGCTCTTATTAAGTGCTCTGCGCCCTATCGTGCTGACCTTAGGAGTTAGGAACGTGCGACTATAGTGAGGACGGACGCTTCCTGAAAACCCTGGTAGACAGCAACTTTTCCATACTCAATCCTATTCTATTTCTTGTCCTTGTGGCTTTGTAATGATTTTGTTTTGCCGTGAAATAGGTTATAGAAGCATCGTTAAAGTCAAGAAGGCTATTTAGTCAGCCACCAGTCCAAGAGTGAAGCCTGCTCATGTGGATGTGAGTCAGTGTAGGAAAAGCATGCAGATGAATTGCAAAGCGTGCTGCCCTCAGTGGTTCGAGAGCAGACTCTCTGCTGGCATGTCAGGCAGGCCGTGATCAATGCCGTTCCCCTGAACCATGCATCCTACCAAAACAGCATCTAACATATTTCCATTTTTAATTATTGGATGCCTACTACATGCCAAGAACTGTGGCTTTGCTGTGTTTTAAAACCAACGAACATGGATCTAATTTATTTCCATAAGATCTTTGTAAAATAGGTAAGATTTAGGCATTATCTTCTTTTAACCTGTTCGTAAAGGTTAAACTCTGACCAGAGGCATTGAGTAATTTTACAGAAAATCAGGATGGACAGGATGGGACTGCTTTTTCCCTTACTCCTCACCTCCCTGGCTGCATTTTCCACTGGTGCGTCAGTCTAGAGGCATCCAGAGGTGTAAGAACGACAGAACACAAGAAAGATCAGAATGGTGCACTGTGTTTTCACACATCACCTCACTCTGGTGAGGTGGGCCAGTGATATGGGTGAGATACAAGCTGATACCCGAGGAGCTGCGCAGAAGAGGAACAGGGCCCAGTTTCTCTTACTGTGACTTGCAGCCCTTGTTTAAGGAACCTGAAGTCTAGGCCAGGGAAAGGGACATAAAAATTGAAATGCATGTCTGCAACATGCTGGGATAGAAGCTGAGAGCCAGGATGTGGATCAGACAGTCACCGCAAAAGGAGTTCTGGGTGGGGGTAAGGCGTTGACCCCCAGAAAAGATGTCACACATCAGTTGAACTCGAGCTGGCCTTCCCTGAGGAGCGGTAGGACGCGGATCATGGGGACTCAGGTTCAGACGGGAAGAAGGGGGAAGAAATATACTTTTTAGCCAGTATGTGTTGAGTGCAGGGTGGTTATGGTGGGAGGTGAAGGGAAGGCTGGATGTTTTTAAGGGTGTCACTAAATTTCTCTACTTAAGAGAACATGTGGGGACAAGAGCATGTGGTGTGTGTTACTCAAGGCCCTAAGCTCCCCCAGAGAAGCTCCTGCCTCCCAAAGCCTATCCCTTTGCCTGCAGAGTGTGCCACACACCTCTCTCTCCTTGCAGATAAACAGGATGCCCCAAATCTGGAGACACCCTTGATGGCGGCAGCGGTGTTGGTGGTGGTATTGGGCGGGAGGGAGGACTGGATATTTCTTTTCGTGTTGGTCAAATACATGCACATTCAGGACCAACACTTGGGATCTCAGGGGACGGAGGTAGGCATTTCTTCAGTCATTCAGCATTGATGGATGTCAGAAAGGTAATAAAGGGGGTGGGGCTCCTGCAATGCTCAGCACGTGCTGAATAATCTGTAGAATGGATCTTTCCTGGGGCAGCTCCACCTTTTCCATGTGGTTATTCACTTGCACACATTTGATGATAAGTTCCCAGAGGTCAGACACTGACCCAGAGTGACCTCACACTCTTTGGAGTAGACCGGGTGCCCAGTGGGACGTGGCGTAGCACGTAGTGAGAAAAGAAGGTTTCCACTGGCATTTGGCCTGACCAAGACAGAGTGATACTTCCTGAAATGACCCTGGTGATGGACCCTCCATGCAGTCTCGTGGTACCACTGGTCGTTTCCCCCAGTAGCCAGTCAAAGTTTTTCTTTGCGTGAGACAGAGGTTGTGGCTGAGGGAACCGTCAGTCCAGGTGACTGGCCTGCCCTGCAGAGGCCTAGAGGAGCTTCCTAAGGCCATCTTTCTGGTACGATAGCTCAGCAGGCCTGTGTCGACAAGCCCTGCATGGTTTGGACAAGATGTGGGTGGCTAACGTCTTCCTTCCAAGCAGCAGGAATGGCGGGGCCTGCTGGGAAGGATTCCTGTGCTGTAAACTACCAAAGACGCCTGTCTCCTGAGTGGAACCAGTGGGTCTCTTCTCCTGTCTCTCGCTTTTTTTTCATTTTTTTAAAAAATGATGGGAGGGACCGTTTGTTGAGTTTGTCCAGACTCTGAATAGTCCTTGGTCGCTGAAGTGTGCAAAAATATGGCAACGATGCAGGTGCTATTGTCTGAAAATGTTTTCGAAGGGAAGGGGAAAGAACAGCAGTTATTCTGACAGTAAATGATGCATTATACTAATATCACAAGGATCTTTTTTTCGCATGTGTGGTCAGTGAAGAGAATTTTTTGACAGTTGGCTCTCATTTAACTAGGTCTGTATACAGCACGCTGGAGCCTGGTAAGTGACTCTGGCTTTTTTTACAGGCAGGGTTTTGGTGCCTCGGGGTCTGGGCTGTGGACAGGCAAGACGTGCCTGCAGGCAGGGAGTGGTCAGCTCACTCCAAGCTCACCAGATCCATGGCTGTGACCCAAGGGAGTTCTCTCGACCCACGCAGCTCTCTCCACAGCCTGCCTACCCTCCCAGGCCTTCTGGCCCTCTTCAGTGCATTCATCTGGGCTCCCAGGGAAGTCAGATCACCTCCCTCAGCCTCAGCTCCAGTACAGAGGAGAGTACGTGGATGACCCCCACCCTCGCTCCAATTTAGGCAAAGGCGCTGAGAGGCTACTGGCGGGATGTCCCACTGCTCCAGGTAGTACCAATACAGTCTGACATAGAAGCAGTAAGAGTGAGGATATCTTGAGACTAGAATTTTGCTCTCTCTAAACCATTCTTAATTTCTGTGAGCATATTTGTAAATAGAGCTTGAGTCATTCAGGGAAGGGGAAAAGTACAGGAAACCCAAATGGACAGATGAGCTGTCAATCATTCATGTGTAGCTTTGGTCAATAATGAAGGACGCACACAGGACACCTATGCTTGTGTCCTTTGGTGCTCTGGTCCCCTCTCCAGGCTCAGCCTTTTGACTGCAGGGCAGACCCGTTGGGCAGCATTGGCACAGGAGATCAGCTTTTGACTGACATTGGCTCCAGTACTTAGAATGTTGGCCTCCATGAGTTTTTGGTAATCACTCTTGTAGACCCAAGAATTCATTTTTTTCATCCTATCAACCTGAATATTAAAGCTCTAGAATCTGAGGAGAGCTCATCAAAGCTTACTTGACTCTGAAATTCTGTTTGAAATGGGTAATCTCATTACAGTGAGATGTAATTAAAAGGCTAGAAAGCACTCTTTTTATAATAGCTACCAAAAGGAAACACAAAATTGAGTAATAGTGTTATTTCTTCAAATATGGTTCTAGGGGAAGAGAGCTAATATTTCTTTTGTATCTACTATGTGCCAGACACTTTGTATATTGTTTTTGTCCTCAGAAGTCTGTGCAATGATTCCCTTTGATGAGGGCAAGTTGAGGTGTGGAGTGGGTGAGCAACTGGCCCGGGGTTGACCAGCTAAGGGGGATGGCATCTGGATTGAAATCCTGGGAGTTGGTGTCTAGAGCAAGGTTTTCCGTTAGCACTCGTGACATTGGGCCAGAGAATTCTCCGTTGTGGGTGTTGCATCCCTGGCCTCTGCCCACGACATGCCAGTAGAATCCCCCAAATTGTGACAACCAGCAGTGTCTCCAGATACTGCCAATGTCCTCTGCCAGTCAGCAGTGGAGACCTGCTTCTCTAAATGCCTAATTTCTCCTGCCACTGCACGTTCAGAAGCAAGTTTGGGGTACCTTTAGAGACTATAGGTGGTATGGATTACTTATGTTTGTAGCAATTTTTCTTATAAATGTAGTAAAGGTCATTGTGGATGATTTGGAAAATACATTGTTTATCATCTTGCCAGCTGGAGATACCCACTTTCAACATTTGCTGTCTTTCCTTCTAGTACCTTTTTTAATGCATCTATATGTGGTTTTTAAAAATCATACTGTAGATATTTTTATCTGGATTTTTATACTTTTGTATGCAGCCTTTCGTATATCATTAAAAAAATCACTGATATTATTTTTAGTAACTGCATTATGTCTTACCATATGCTTATGCCGCAGTTCAGGCAAGCATTCCCCAAATGTTGGACACTTTCAGTTTTTCCAATTTGTCCCCATCATAAACATTGCTTCGGTGATGATATTTGCATGTAACTTTTTGTGTAGACTCCTGATAAATTCTCTGGGGTCTATGTTTCTATGAAAAGAAGAAGTGGGTCAAGCTCCCTGCGTGTTTTTAGGCTCCACGTCCTCCATACTGTCACATTGCTTTCTGTAAATGTCAGACTAACATGGCTGCTTCTCTCTGTCTCTTCCTGCGAATCTTGTCTCACTTGTTAACTATGAGTATTATTACCTTTTTAAATCTTTTCATTTGAGAGGCAAAAATGACATCTCATTGTTTTAATTGGTCTTTATTTGATTACCAACAAAACTGACGATCTTTCCATCCAGTATATAGCTATTTGCTTTTCATTTTCTCTGAAATATCTGTTAATGAGACCCTTTGCTTCTTTATTAGATCTGACTGTGTCTCACCACTTGAAGGTTTGCTATTCTCCTTTCACACAGCACAGACTTGTAGCTGAAGTTCCTTAAGCTTATTAGCAGCCGTAGAGGGAGACACGGGGCAAGAGTTGGAAGAAGAGATGGAAGGGAATGTTTCTGTATAGATTGGAGATTACCTAAACTAGAATTAACTGAACCTTGAAGCTGGAAGAAGAAAAGAGGGGAGAATGGCTTGTGCATGAGCGCCGTGGGTGGTGAGGGAGAAGGTGGAGCAGAAATATCTGGTGAGGCATTTCCTGTGATGGCCACCAGGTGGTGCCATTGGCCCGGACGAATTGGTTTCTCTGGTGGGAGGGCTGGGGGAGGGGATTAATAAGTACTCATAAGGGAGTAAAGGGATAAGGAGGCTCAGGGCCGGTCACACACAAAGGACATTCATTAGCTGGGCGTTTGTAATTAACCTGCCGCTGATCACGAGTTGGTGTGGTGCACGTGTGCACGCATGGAATTGGGGAGCAAGGGAAGGTTATGGCTGGTTTTTAAAATAGATGTATCAGTTTTATTGAGATATAATTCACATACTATACAATTCACACATTTAAAGTATACAGTTTAGTGGTTTTTAGTATAGTCATCTCACCACAATCAATTTTAAAACGTTTTTAATCATGCCAAAAAGAAACCCCATTCCCCTTAGCTATCACTCCCCAATCTCCACCCTCCCTTTCCCTGTCCCTTCACCTCCATCCGCCTGCCCGCCAACCTTGGCAACCACTCATCCACTTTCTGTGTCTATGGATTTGCCCACTCCAGACATTTCATATCAATGGAATCATATAATAGGTGGTCCTTTGTGATAGGGCTGTTTTCTGACTTGCCTCAGCCCTTGACTTGTTATTACTTGCCCCAGCCAACGCTACCCCAGTTTAGTTTGTGGCAAGAGGCATCCAGGTGGCCAGGTCGACTGATTATTTCAAGTGCTCTAGCATTTCCAGGCCTGTTGGGACAGAGAAAACTACTCAGAACAGTGCTATGCTGACATGATAGATAATCCGATTACCTGGGAAGCTCCTAGCGTTAAAGATTCCTGGCCCCCATCTCTCCAGGAATTCAAATTTGGTAGTTTTGGGGAGTCGGGCTGCTTTTTTGGTGCCCCAGGTGAATCTAATAATTGTCTAGCTGTCAGCAATGGGCAGTCAAGTCATGGAGAAGAGGAAACATGGTTTTGAATAGAGGCATGAGAAGAAAATGGCCTTTCCCACAGACTGGCTCGACCCACTGCAGCTTCAAATCCTGTGCCTCTTCTGGGAAAGGAGCTGCACGCTCCTCATTTGCCATGTCGACATGCTACAACGCTGGTTCATGTCAGAGTGTCATCTTTGACTCGGCATGACAACTGTGCATATTTGAAAGCCATCAAAACCAATGACGTCAGCCTTAGTTACTATTCTTCTGGCAAATATCTGCAATGTGGTATAGCAGAAAGAACACTGAATCAGAATTCTGAAGCTTGCCAGAATATTCCACTGAATACTCCCTAGGGCTATTGTGATCATCCAGTGAGAGAGGGTGTGAGATGTGGCACACTGAGCAAATTAGGGTATTGGGATCACAGGACAAGATGGGACTTCAGAGAGCATTTTGTCCACCTGGCTCGTTTCATAGTAGGCAACGTAGTGGTCCCAGGAGGTGAAGTGCCTCACTGAAGGCCGTGTACCAGCTCTTAGTAGTACAGTCAGCACCAGGACTGCGGGATCAGATCCTTTGCCTCCTCTCTTTTCCCACTACGCCTTCCTTCTCCACTCTCTCCCTTTTGGGTTCTGAGGAATAATGTCCAATCACCTTTCATTTTCAGGAGTGAGGAAACCCAGGCTTAATTTGTCTGTGGTTACAGAGTGAAATGATTTATGTTTACTTTGGATGAGTAGGAGTTAAAATGACAACAGATGAAAAATCCAAGATGGCGTTCATGGATGGCTTTTAAGAACAGCCCAGAGCAGATCCAAGTTTGTGAGGTCTGAAGCTTACACAATTTGGAAACCCTCTTTCAGAAAGATAATCCAAAATTAACCAATACCAAATTAGGTCCAGGGCTTGGAAGTGGACTGTGCAGATGAGGCATCCTGAATCTTTAGCTTCACTCACTTCACTGTAAATCCAACTCTAGAAACAGATACAGCGAGATCCCTCATCACATGTGTTCTGCTGGATTCTTTTCTTTGTATAAGTAACGTGTATCCTGCTGAGAACCATTTGGTCACCTCCAGTCTCAAGGAATGGAGCCCATTCTGTCAGCAGATGAGTATTGAGTATCTGCTGTATGTAAAGAATGCTGAAGGGGACAGAGGAGTAAGGAAGCTACAGCCTAACTCGGGAGATGAGGCTCAAACGCATCATTAACAATGGTGCCCGTCTTCCTTCCCCGCTGTGATCTGGGCCTGAGGGAGTCCATCCTCTGTTTGTGTCTCTAATTTTGGTCTCAGAGAGTCCTCTTCCTTTCCTAGTCTTTTTCTCCCTCTGTCGCGTGGAGAATGGACATTGACAGGAGTAAAGCCCTTTGGGATTTCTGGTGAAAAACTTTTCAAGGTTTAGGTGACAGTTCTGTGGTTGGGTACCCCTCTCTCCATCCCACTGCCAACCAAGTCCCTTCAATCTCAAATCATTGCCTTGAAATGAATTAAAAGTATATTTACTCATCAGGGCCACGTTTCCCTAAAAAGTACCTGATGCCGCTAAAATAATTAGAATAGCAGGAGTATCCTGAATAATCTCTGTGCGTATTCTCAGGAAATGGGTTTCCATTTTGGTGAGACAATATCTTTATCCAGTTCTGTTTATTTCAATGATTGCATCGGCATTAGCTCCTATATTTAAAAAAAAAAAAAAGTCTGGTTTTTGCCGCTTTCTGAAAGATAACACAGAGACAGAGATAAATCTGGGTGAGGAAGAGAGTTACTTTAGTGGAGGGTGTTTTCGTTATTTCATTTTTTATTGCTGCGTTTAGTTTTATTGAATTCCCGTGGGGAAGTGGGGAGTCAGAACTGTGGGGTTGTTAAGTCCCTTTAGGTAAAACCAAATACCGTTCGTGTCTTATCAAAAATTTCCCGTTCCGTTGGCAAGAGAAATGACTGAGTCCTCAGTCTCATCCAAAACTCATTTCGTTTTTCATGGCAGTTTTACTGTCATTCGGAAACAAGCCTCCTGGAACGTGAAAGCTCGAAGGGGCATTAAACCTTCGGAGGGTTTACGGCGTCTCCTTGAAGTGCGTGTGGATGGTCCCGAGCCAGCGGTTTGAGGAGTGGCCGGTCACTTCTGATGTCATAACCAATCCCATCACTCTTGTGTCCCTCCCTGTTTTGAATCATGGATTTCAAACATCCTCAAAAGCTCTTCCCTGGTAATTCCAAAACTCTTAACAAATCAATCCTAAGAGAAAATAAACAAAGATGCAGAGGAGCAGAAGGATATTTAGGATATGGTTTTAATTAAAATTTTTAAGTTTTCCTTCTCAAAATCTTGTATAAGCCATTAAATATGAAAAAACAAACCTCTGAGTAGGGAAGCAGTCAAGGCCAATACCATTAGAGATTTTGAGTTATATAAGAAGCAAATAGTTTATTTGTTTTTCTTCTTATTAACACCAAGGGAATCCGGTCATGGCTGTAGCTTTAAAATGCTGGCTGGCTGTCTATTGCATTAGGCATACATGGGGAGTTAGCGTATAAGATGCACATACCGTCCTCCAGCAGCCTGTGAGACAGGGAACCTGCCTGCTGGCGTATAGCTTCGAGTCAAGGGACCACAAAAGAAGCACGTCTAGTGTACACTCTCAAACTGCCCGAGGGAGGTTGGTGGCATCTGGATGCTTGCCTGCAGCCTAGTTACCTCGAGATGGTCTGGTTTGTCAATTATCCAGGTCCTTTATCTCCATTCCGCTCTGCTGGCCCTGCAGCTGTTTCTCTGTTTATTGACACCTGAATCCAAGGGGCAAGAATCGAACCTTTATTAAGTGCAATGTTCGTACCAGTGAATCTTCTCAATGGAGTATTCTTATCACCCCTGTTTTTCAGAGGAGGAAAACGAATATTCGAAGAGGTAAGATAACTTGTCCAGGATCATGTAAGTTCTTAAGTATAGGGCTCGTGCATTGTAGAATGACAGCCACTTAGTATTTGCAAAAAGCCTTACAAGGGAAGCTAGCCTGGTGGCACAGCAGTTCAGTTCGCACGTTCGTTCCACTTCCAAGGCCCAGGGTTCACCGGTTCGGATCCCAGGTGTGGACACGGCACTGCTTGTCAAGCCATTGCTGTGGTAGGCGTCCCACATAAAATAGAGGAAGATAGGCATGGATGTTAGCTCAGGGCCAGTCTTCCTCAGCAAAAAGAGGAGGATTGGCGGTGGATGTTAGCTCAGGGCTAATTTTCCTAAAAAGAAAAAGTCTCCCTAGGACTATTTTATTTTATTTTATCCTCATACCAATTCCTTAAGATTGGCATTATTGTATCCTCATTTTACAGACGAGGGTGTACAACTGGTATGATGGCACCAAGATTCAGACTCAAGCAGTTGGAGTGTAGAGTTGGCACTTCTGCTCTCCAGGCCAGACCTCTTCCATGTACCTGAGCGGTCCAGCCACGTGTGACCACTAGACAATTGAAATATGGCTCGTTTGAATTGCAGTGTGCCCTAAGTATAAACTACACACCAGATTTTGAAGGCAGTATGAGAAAAAGAGTACAAAATATCTAATCAGCCATTTTTTTTTTTTTTTTGAGAAAGATTAGCCCTGAGCTAACATCTGCTGCCAATCCTCCTCTTTTTGCTGAGGAAGATTGGCCCTGAGCTAACATCCATGCCCATCTTCCTCTGTTTTATATGTGGGACACCTACCACAGCATGGCTTTTGCCATGTCCGCACCCAGGATCCGAACTGGTGAACCCTGGGCCGCTGAAACGGAACGTGTGAACTTAACCGCTTCACCACTGGGCCAGCCCCTAATCAGTCATTTTTATATTGATTACATGTTGAAATGATAATAATTTGGATATATTGGGATAAATTATTAAACTTAATTTCACCTGTTTCTTTTTTGAAATGAGGCTACTAGACAGTTAAGAATTAACTCTGTGGCTCACATTATATTTCTATCAGATAGCGCTGCTACGTACTGACCCAAGTGAGGAGAGACTGTGAGATGTATTCAAGCCAACATTGTTTCTCAGCAGTAGTGCTGGTTAAACTTTTGGTTGGTGGAGAGGTTGAAGCCATTTAAAAATTTTTTTAAAAATTATTTTTAAAAGTCATGTTTAAATGTAAGTCTGGGTTCATTTATGAATTTGAATTGTGCTTTTTCACCACCATTACCATTTGTGGGTCCGAAAGATTGCCATTTGTAAGGTTCTAAAGAAACAGGTGAGTTATCATTTCGCTGTCCACATGGAGTGCTATCTGGGTGCATATTGCCAGATGCCCCTCTTCTGGACTCCATGCTGTGAGTTGCTTACCAATTTCCACACAGCTTTGTGATGTCCACCTTTGTGTCTCCCCCAACAGCTGTCGTGGGGCCAGCGCTCCAGGTGTGGTGCCTGGCACTTAGCTGACAGTCAATAAGTATCTAAGTGTTTTGCGTTGTTTTGGATGTTGTTTTATTCTTTTTAAAAATTATTGATGGACGTTTAGTTTTTTCCTATTTTTTGGCTACTGTGTATAACGTTGCTATGAACATTGTCTACAAGTTTTTGTGTGGGTGTATGTTTAATTTGTCCTGGATAGATACCTAGGCATGGAATTGCTGGTTCATATAATGATTTAACTGTTTGAGGATCTGCCAGACTGTTTTTCAAAGTGGCTGCAACATCGTACATTCCCACTGGCAGCATACGAGGATGTTGTGTTGTTCTTCTTATTTCTTTTTTTTTTTTTTTTGGTGAGGAAGATTGGCCCTGAGCTAACATCTGTGGCCATCTTCCTCTGTTTTGTATGTGGGACGCTGACACAGCATAGCTTGATGAGCGGTGTGTAGGTCCGTGCCCAGGATCTGAACACAGGGCTGCCGAAGCTGAGCGCACAAACTTAACCACTATGCCACTGGGCCAGTCCCTTATTCTTAATAACTATTGCCAAGCAGATACATGGATACAAAAGGAAGAAGTTGGGATTATTCAAGTGAGACAGAAAAACTATAGACCAGAAAAACCATACCAAAGATTTGCAGAAGATTTTAGTCTGAGCGTTGTTGAGTCCCCCCGACTCCCTACCAACTCGCCCTCTGCTTGCCCTCCCTCCCAAGGCTGGAATTTTAAAAAAGGAAAATAGAAAAAGGTAGGAACTGCTAGAAACTCAGAAACAGAAAAGAATGTCCTCCAAAGAGATCACTGTTTGCTTGTCTAAAACAAATGTTTATGCCTGCACGTTATAGAAGACACGTATTTACACCAGCTTTGGATGGAGAAAGGGAAGTCAGGGATGGCTAATTACGCAGGTACTGATTTGTAAGCCCAAGTGAGAACGTTCTTTGTCAGGGCCCGAAGGCCTTCCCTGACCCAAATAGAGTCCCCTTGTCTTAATCTACAGACGAGTAGCGGGCACTGCCATATGAGATCATTGCATTCCCAAGCCATGTGCCCCCAGTCTGGGCTCGGCTGCTGCTCCCATGGCTAGTGCAGAACCTCAGAAAGAAGACTCTTGACCTCAAGCCGGCTGACAGAAGTGGGCTGTGGGCTGGCATAGCGCTGCAGTGCCCTGCCACCTCCCGGCTCCATCCCGTCCAGAATGGGTGAATCGTGGCCTCTGCCACCCTTATTCACACACGTTCCCAGTGACCTGCTTCTCCTGTAAAGCCCAGGATGGCTGGGAAAGTTCGGCCTCAACAGAAACCATCCAAGAGCTTTGAGTCTGGGGCAGAGGATCCCCTCCATCATTGCAGTGTCTTGGTGTCTTTGTCATCTATTGGCTCACCCATTCATTGCATCCCCATTTTCTGGCCTTCTACAGATCTCCTGTATTTTCTTTTGTGTTGGAAACTCTCCCCTTGGATGCTTGATCACTAATTAAGAGCCTCCTAGCCATTTGCTTGGCTCGGGTTTGGCCTATGATGTCCTACTTACGTTGATGTCTACCGGCCCACCAGGATCATCACTGCCATTGCCCTTTCTTCTTACATGGGAACCTGGTGTGTCCTGGTTGTCTCTCTAGCTGGTACGTGATGGAGCATGGATGTCCTGTTAGTGAAGTCACCACTTTAAGCTATAATAATTATCCTGGAAATTCTCTGAGGTGCAAATATCTTATACAGGAGCGGAGTACCACATGCTAACTAGTACTCATTATCATGTTGGTAGAGAACGTTACCCAAAGGAATGACACACAGGACTTGTCACGTCTTGGAGGACAGAGAAGTAGGGTCCAGGCTCTGGATGAAGGACATCATCCGTAAGTGAAGTTTCAGAAAGGAAGGTGAAGTTGGGAGCTTTACGTCATTGGAGACAGCAGGACTCTAGATGGAATCAGTTGCTAGAAGGCCCAAAGTCATATTTTGACTTTTTTACAGTTTTCCCCACATCCTCACCTAATCCCAACCCCCAGCACAATTTCTTTTCTATGTCACGTTATGTTTTCAAGAATAGTTGATACCTCAACTTAAGCTCTACTCAGTTGTCATAGAATTTCAGCAAGAATCATAGAATAAAGATTTTAAAGGACCCCAAATGAGCCTTAACCTCTGTACAGAAATGTACTTGTCTTCCATACAAATTGCTGAGTAGAGACTTCATTTCAGGCAGCGAATAAAGTTATATGAAGGGGCCAAAAGTGCTACTGCAAATTGCCTATTAAGATGACTTTTTCAAAAGCCTGCAAAATTCACAGCCATCCTAAAAATGCCTCATTTTAAAATTAATGCATTTTATTTTAACTTTGGCTTTTGGGTGTATGCATTGGGGAGGGGGAGGGCTCGTGGTGGCTGCAGGAAAATTAGTTAAATTCACAGAATAAAATGTGAACTTTTGCAAATGAGTAAACAGCCAAAACAAACACCACTTTGGAAAAAATACACATTTTCGTCTTTTGAAAAGCAAACAATGCCTAAGCAAAATACCTTAAAAGTGAACTAAAAAGCTTTTCTAAAATAAACAACTCTGCTTGTGATCCTAAATTGGGACCATATGTAGATGGGAAAGCTACAGACGCAGGACACTTCGGCTCTGAGTTTCTCCCTTTACTGTTTGCGTGCCTCCGAGTAGATGATGATGTTGTTGCCCCTGGTCCCGAAGGAGCCTGAGTTTTTTAGATCCTAGTATGAGGGGGGAAGCAGCAGAAGAAAGAAAGCGAATGAAAACAAATGCCAAGACAAAATATCTGAACAATGAGTTTTATTTTGCTTATCTGCCAGCAGACTCAACTCAATTCAGATCTCTCCTGCACGCATAGGATGGTGCCGGGGAAGTGCGGTGTGTTGGCCAAAGATGCAGGCCATGTGGGGAAGTCCTTGAGAGGGACCAGGCTCGCACTCAGAGCATTAGGATCATTCTAGCAAACGGCCTGAACCAAACCCCTGCCCTGGGGCAAATCAATGAATAAGCCAATTCAGCATAGATAGAATCATTGCTTTGTTTTTCTCAATTACCAAATGCTGTGTGCTTTGGGGTCACTTGTCATGGGTTTAGAGAATGTGGATATTGCAACATAAGTCCTCACCATTCTAAACAGCTTAAACTAAATTCTCTTACTAGAGAGGTGGAGAGTTGAGGCCATAACATCCATCTCTGATTGTAAACGATCATGTGCTCATTTTCTCATTCTAGGATACATATTTCTCTTCCCCCATAGGGCTCACGGTCTCTCCTACTAAACTGGTACTTAGACATCAGAGGTGTGATTATGTGGATATGTTCTGTCCCCTATAACTGGATGGCAAATCCTGGAGAGAAGGATTATGCTGCCTCGGTGGGGATGAGGGATGCCTGCCCCAAAAAATGAGTAGGTTAAGTCCAAGTGTTAACTTAATTATTTAGTTTTAAGTGGATAAGGAGGCACTGCTGTTAATAAAAAGTTCAAACATTTTGAGCCCCTGTTGCTCATTACCCCAAATACAGGACTGTGATCACCAGAAGGAAAAATATGTAGGATCATTAATTTGCGCTCTGTTAATTGTGCTGTTAGGAAATGTTGACTGGATAATAAAATTAGTTAATATTTGTTGAGTGCTGACTACATACTAGCCACCGAGCTGAGCATTTTACTTGATCCTCCCATAAGCATACTATCCCCAAGTTACAGAGGAGGAAATTGAGGTCCAGAGAGTCTGGATATTATGAAATACGTGGCAGAATGTGAACTTGAACCCAGAGCCCTAACAACAGGAAGCTATAAAAGATTCTTAGTATAAAAGGTGATCTTCTGTCTGTGGGTCCACAGTAAATGACAATTAGTTGCTTTCAAAACTATGTTTGAATTTTAGGACTCTCATTTCTCACCAGGAATCTAGGCAACAAAGGTCTTAATGCGCAAAGTTAGTTTTGAGGATGGACATGTGCAGAAAATACTCTTAATTCTTTTCATTTCTTTCTTTTAGCCCACTTAAATTACTTGGCTTGAAGGAAGCAGAAACATGGGCGTTAGACATCTAAAATGTTAAAATTTCACTGTTAAGTTTGGCCATGTCTTTCAGGTGTTTTACCCTCCCCATTAATAAGGGCTAATTTATCTTTCTCTGGCTCTTTCTCCTTGCTTCTGTCTTCTGTGCTCGAGGGGAGACAGTAAGCATAGTGCAATGGCCTGATTGCTAAAGAAGGAGAAACCCAAGGCAGGGATTGTACAGAAGGTGACAGAATTGTCCTCTGATCTTTGGGAAGTGATTGCTTTTTGTAACAGTGTATGTTTACTTCAAGTTATGGAAAAACCCAGAACTTGCAGGGCAAGCCAGACCTTCCTCAGTAAGGCCTTCAGGGACTCCTGGGGCTGGGGGGGAGCTCCTCTTCGTCCGCCATGTCCACCCCGTGCTTCGCGATGACCATGACCTGCCTCATCCCCTTTCATATCTGCTCTGCAGCCTCTGAAACCACATGTCAGATGCCTCGTCTGCTCCACTTTACTTTCACCTGCTCTTGGCTCTGGGGGGCCCTTTTCCATCCCCACTTTTTTCCTCATTCCTTCAGGTGCTCTCTCCTCTGAGCTCTCTATCAGGAGTCTGAGGGAAAACGCCAAGGGAGGCAGCTTCGGCTGGAATAGCCAGCCTATCTGACTGCTTCAGTCTCCCAGCCCGTTAACAAAAGAAACACTGGTCATCGCTTTATAAATGATGTATCGAGTTGTGCTGGAGGAATGAAGGCCGAGCCCACAGTATATTTTTAGAGTCTGCTGTTTGTGGTAACTTAAGTGAAAACTGCTGGATCCTTTCCCTTCGGTTGAATGGCTGGTATTCAGGAGAGTGTGCCCGCTCCCTGCCAGACTCTCCTCTGGAACTCCCTTTTTATGAGGTGGGTGACTGGCACCTTGGCACCCGGCTGCCCTGCCACAATTCTCCTTTATTGCCCATGTAACTGATGTCCAGTTACATGGTTCTACGGGCTGCCCCAGTGTGGGGCTCTGGGCGGGGGTGACGGTATGGATGAGACTCTGCGGCTGCGAGCTTGTCAGGGTGTTACCAAACTGTGAGGCAGAGCCTGCAGGGCAGGGGCTGTGTCTCTGCTCTAAACCTTCTGGTATGAGGTGGACACTCAGACACAAAGAAGCCACGGTAGCGAGGACCACAGCTGGCTTCCTATCTCAGTGTCATTCATCTGGTGCCTGTCTATCGTAGGAAGTTGACCTCCCTGGTCACTGACCCTTTGGGTCCTCAGAGTGAGCTGGAAAATACAAGAGAGTTCCCTATTATTCTGATAGGCCATTCTATCAACTATTGCTCTGGAGCTAGAGCTAATCTTTGGAAGATGAAAACCCACTGTAAAGGGTATGGATGGGCTGCATAAGGCTCCTTGGGTGCTCTCCTGGTGCCCTTGTGGAGTGGAAACAGTGCTGAGATCCCCATCTCCAAATAGCACCTACTTGCCGAGTGGCTTTAGGCAAATAACTATCTTCCAGGACTTGCTTTTTCACTTATAATTACTGATGCGGGGTCGGTAAGCCAAGGAGTCGAGAGAAAGATTTCTTGGACTCTCAAGATCTGGCAGTAGTGCTCTTTTATTTAGAGAATAGTGTGGAATAGCATGGGGACGGGGCCCAAGGGCAGTCAGAGCTTCTGCTGCCCCCGCTGGCATGGGGACAGGACCCATGGGCAGGCAGAGCTGGTGCGTGGGGACAGGACCCACGGGCAGTCAGAGCTCCTGCTGCTGCTGCTGCCCCCGCTGGCATGGGGACAGGACCCATGGGCAGGCAGAGCTGGTGCGTGGGGACAGGACCCATGGGCAGTCAGAGCTCCTGCTGCTGCCCCG